>NW_006380493.1:0-1625 GCF_000327345.1 Myotis davidii
TCTGACGACATGGTTCAAATCGATGCGTGAGCGCATTTTCCCCAGTTCTTTCTGTGTTTTGTCTGTAATTGAGTTCTTACTCTGTATTTTGTTGAAGAGTGTCCCACACATTTATGTACACTAGGAACCTCAGAATGCGACATTATTTAGAAAGAATTTCTTTGCTGATGTAATTTGTTATGATGAAATCATACTAGAATAAGGTGGGTCCAAAGGCAATGACTTGGGTTTTTATAAAAGTGGATATAGAGGTACAGAGAGAAAAATATGTGAAGACACAGAAGCACATAGGGAAAACGGCCATAAAAAAGATCAAGGCAATGATTGGAATTATGCTGCCCAAAACCAAAGGACACCAGAAACCTGAAATGGCAAGGACAAATTCTTCCCCATTGCATTCAGAGGGAGTATAGTCCTATTGACACCTATTGATTTTGTAATTCTGGCCTCCATACCTGTGAAAGAATAAATTTCTATTAAAAGCCACAAAGTTTGTGGTAATTTAGTAGCCCTGAGATACTAATACATCACAATGAACCATTGGAGCTTTCTCCATCTTCCACGGAAAAAACTTAAATGACTTGTATTAAATGTTAAATTCTTATGACTATTTATAGAAAGAGTCCCCATTTTGGTGGTTCTCTTCAAAATCTTACATGGCGGAAAAAATAGTGGATGGAGGAAGGAAATCCTCTTTAACGGGGTATGTTTAAAATACCGAGTTAGTTGAGATGAATTGAATTGTATTGCATCAGTCAAAACTCCTTTCTCATCCAATTCATATTTTCCTGAGAGAATTAACTGACCTTGTCTGTTGTGTGCAGAGGACAATACTTCCATTCGAGGAAGATTGAGCTGCCAACGCTGTCAAAGCCACCGTCAAGGTGTGTTGCTCTATTTAGAACCATGCTGCAACCAAAGACTCATTAAACTCATCTAATTAAATCAAAACAATAACCCAAATAATTAAGGCCAAAGTCGCAACCTTTAATGATCCCTTAGCTTTTCACTGATACAAAGTGAATTTTAATTACCATTAATGGTCTACGTACATCTGAGGTATGATGCCCTTATAATCTACCCAAAGGGAGTCCTCAGTTCCACTGTACATTAAGTATCCTTTTGGGAATGGGTACTAATTACTCTTACACAGAAACAAATGTACGCTAAGTTCTCAAGGCATTTTCTGACAACTGTCAGTGTAACTGTACATAAAAATTTAATTGTGTCCTGGGTGGCTTCTAATATAAAATTATCCTTGAGAGCTTTTTGGACTTTAAACTTTAGTTGCCATATAAAGAAAGCTTAATAACTAATTTTCTGATTATGTTCAGGCAGCACAAGTTACATTGAATTTACAAGAAAGGAACTGACAGTTTGATATGTGGTTCAGATGAAATTTAATTTCCTACTAAAATTACTAAATTTGCAAAACCAGCACTACAATGTGCTGTGTTTATTTGAACTGCAATTTGTTTTTCAATAGATCCTTCATAAATACATGTGTATAATGTTTTCAATATTTTAATGTATTATTGTTCAGTCATATTTATTTATTTTTATTAATTTTTAATCCTCGCCTGAGGATATGTTTTTACTGAATTTTAGAGAGAGAGAGAGAGAGA
>NW_006380494.1:0-1625 GCF_000327345.1 Myotis davidii
ATCCACTGAGCCAAACCGGTTCGGCAGCTCAGTAGCATTTTTAAGTATGAGCATACTATTTTTTATTTACTATCTACCCCATAAAATTGATCATGTTATTTAAACATTAGCTGCAAATGTACACTGCATGATGTATCTCTTAAATTTGGCACTCAACTTTTCTAATCATCTTTTGTAATATTGTCTTGTAAGAGAGTAAAAAAAGAGGGAGAAATGCTTAAGTAGTATCCTACTTAATCATAATATTTACTATGCCTATGTTGTAGTGCTCTATAAATTGTAAGGATAAGCTTGAAATTGATTCTCATTTAGACTGAGAATACAGGATTAATGTGAATAAATACACAAAGAGAAGAGAAAGGTACTAGTATATACAACATTGTGTTCACTGGCATACTTTTCAAGGTGATTTTATACTTAAAGACCGTAATGAATTTCCCAGTGAGAACTTGCCTGAAATGACATAAAAAAAAAGCTGCATTTAGGCATAATTTTATATCACTGCCATTACTTGAGAAATATTTTAGTTAAAAGTAGTGTCTTAGTTTTCTATTGCTGCTATAAAAAATTATGACAAACTTAATGGCTTTAAAGAACCCAAATTTATTGTCTTACAGTTCTGTAGGTCAGAAGTCTGACATGACACTCACTGGATAAAATTCAAGATGCCAGCAGGGCTGAGTTCTTTTTCAGTATGCTCCAACAAAGAACCCATTGACTTGCCTGTTCCATGTTCTAGAGGCGCCCTGCAAACCTAGGTTAGTGACTTTCCTCCTTCACCTCAGAGCCAGCAATATTGCATCTCTCTGACCAAGACCAAGTGAGGTTTATCTCAGGAATACAGATAGGTTTACATCAATTAATATAATAAAAATATCAGTAGAATAAATACTATAAACCACATGATAATTTCAACCAACATAGAAAAATAAATTAAAAATCCAGATACTTTCCAGATAGATTTTAAACCACTCTCTCAGGCATGATATACTCTAATCCATAAACTTGTATTGAGTTAAAGTTACTCTCACTTTTGAAATGAGTCCAAAGTGTCAAAATAAGATCGAATTTTATCAATAGAAAAGCTAGGAAAAGAAAATCAAGCAAATCATTAATCCTTCTAATAGTTATACAAGAAAATGTGTCCAATGCTCCAAACATACATAATTTAGAAACACATTACTAGTTTTGATAGTCCATTGCTATAGAGAGACAATATATTGATATCTGAGAATAAAATGTAGTCACCAAATTTCATAAGAACAAAACTAAATGTATTGGGTCCACCTAGTCAAGATATCAGACAATAAGTCTTTGATAGCTTTTTAGAATTTCAACTTTTTGAAATTTCAACTTCTGAAATTAACCAAATTAAAACTTTCAGCAAGAGAAACATATACCATATGTTTACCTAGACGTTTTAATGGAAAAGATGTTTAAGACATGCTACTAAAATCCTTAAATGGAGTTCTTTCTGTTTCTGTCGCCTCCTTAAATCTTTCTGAGTCTTAGCAAAAGGTTATAAAGTTCCATCCTTGTCACACACCATAGTTAAACCATTTTCCTTGACATCACCCTGGATTTTATTTCTGCCTAGAAGCCATTTATCAATTGAGAATAAGATA
>NW_006380495.1:0-1625 GCF_000327345.1 Myotis davidii
TTTTTTTTAAATAAAACTGGTAATCTTGACGTTGAGGAGTCTCAATTTATGTCCTATGTAATATCCCTATTCATAGGAACTACCACTAGTATTCATTTCCTGGGCACTAGGGCTTGGCCTCTGAATTTTTCTTAATTTAGCTCTCCAGGCAGTCACCATCTATTGACATGCTAACTCAAGCCTATATACCACTCCTAACCTCATTTGTTGGAATTTTGCCTAAGACAAAAGACCACAGTTCATCTTAGTGATTGTTGAGGCACCTTAGGACTACAGTATGTAACTATGGTCATTGTGAAATGTGGCCACATCTGAAAGGGGTTAGTAGCAGAAGGAGTTGAATGCATTTAGGGAATCTTTAAGCCATTATGGAGATTAGGAAACCTACATGCAATTTGAAAAAGCTTAGCTACCAGAACTGAAATGGATATGAATCATCTCAAAATCTCCTTTATTTTTTGGATTTAGTAAACTTAAATATTTTTAAGAGAATGAGACAGGCCTGACAATAATTTATAGTGAGTCAGTATTGCACTTAATGAAGGTATTGAGAAAGTCATGTCCTTAAATATGTGTAAGGAAAGACTGCTCATTTACCAACATTTGTGTAAAAATAGTAGCTGAGGTTATTTGGATCTGTGCAATGGATTTGCTTTCCTTAGACGCTATTTTCAGTGTCTTTGAGTATTAGCTAAGAGGATGGAGGTTCTTCTTTTTGAAGATGAGATTTAGTTATGTTTCTAATGTAGAGGCTCTTTCCTATATGCCTAGGCTGCATCCCAAATTCCCATCAGGTACTTCTTAATGTGAATGAAAACATATCTGTCGTGTCCTTGCAATGGTGCCATTGGCTCACTATCACACATTATCACTGTCGACAACATGATTCTCAGGCAACATCATCATTGGAAACAAGTCAGTAGTTGGTATGAAGAGAACACTATCATTAAAATTTAAAACAGAGACCCTAAACTTGACCTACCCACTGAGTGAAGAGAAGATACTGGGCTGCCCCATTGCCCGGTTCCAGGGGAGGCCTATTCAACAGGATCCTTTCAAGACATAGAAGAGAAGAGCATAAAACTACTCCCTTTTATACTCTGCCTGAAACAGATGATGTTGCATTAGGATATAATAGGTCTGTCCCTGCTCTCCAAGCAATGCTATTGGAAAACTGCTTTCCTATGTCCATGTCTTGAGAAGGCATCTTCGTTTTCCAAAGTACCCTTATTTTTGTTTGAAATCATTCTCACTACCTTTTCCTCATCTCATCCTAAGTGGTTACATTAAGCTGGGCCTGTCTAGAAATGTGGGAAAATCATACCTGGGGATGCAGAAAGCATTTCATTCAGTCACCTGGGGCATTTTTTAGTCTCAGCAGTGCAATTGTATGGGCAACCATGAAGAATCAGAGTAAAATTAGCCAAGCTTATACTGACACGAGTAGACTGTAAGTGTTACCTTGAGCTGGCATATTTAACCACTTGCTAATATCAGATTAGTTGTATTTCAGTGTAGTTCTATTAAGAATGGACAATAATTTTGTTAGCATTTAATTATATACAACCATCTTTTATTCTCTAATTATATTAAATATGTAATTTTTCCCAAGTTATAATTTTTTT
>NW_006380496.1:0-1626 GCF_000327345.1 Myotis davidii
TTTTTTTTCTTTATATCCTATTAATATGAATATTGTTAACCTTGCAGAATGGTCGATGTAGGGGGCCAAAGGTCAGAGAGAAGAAAATGGATACACTGCTTTGAAAATGTCACCTCTATCATGTTTCTAGTAGCGCTTAGTGAATATGATCAAGTTCTCGTGGAATCCGACAATGAGGTGAGTGCCCGTGCACAGGCAGTGGGTGGTCATTTTATTATTTGATACAAATAAACGATAGGATGTCGGGTGTGGGATATGGAGTAAACTGACTTCCTTGCTTTCTTGACTATATTGACTTGGGGTACACATGGTACACTCAGAAGGGTAAGCTCTTTTGTCCGATGTATGAGCAGTTCAGCTCTAATTAGATGCAATTTGATACTTTCCACACTATGCAGAGGCTCTGAAAATGAAAATAACACAGAAATCTTAGACTAGTCATCAGATCGTAGTGTAGCCTTCTCCCTGCAGGCTGGAGTCGGGAGTGTGGGAGTGAGTCAGCCTGTTTTGTTTTGTTTTCATTTTGTCTAAATCATTGTTTGTGTGGTGGGTGGGTCCCAAAGAGTACTCAAAGCTCAAAACCCCTCTTGGCAAGTGTGAGTGACTTCGCAGCTGGGCTCTAGATCAGTCCCTTGTGGAGCCAGGAGGTGTCTTGGTGATGTGGCCTTTCTGCTCTTACAGCATAATTTTGTCTCTACTAAGCAGGGAGTGATTGAAAAAGGGTCCTTGGTATGTCTGTCTGGAGATATATGATGCAGTAATGTAAGTTCCTCCCCATTACATGAAAATTTAACAGGCGTAAATATGGATTTTGAGGATATCAAACGTTTGATGATGAGTCAGAGTTGAGTATAGAATATAATTAAAGGGCATAGAAAACTGACTTAGAGCTGGAATTCAGTGTGTATGTTGGAGGAATGGAGAAGATGCCATTGATATATGTCCTGCTAGAGGCAAAGAGTGCAGACTGACACACAAATAATAAGTATTAACTGTACTTCTAATAGAGTAGCAAGTAAAGAGAAGAAAGTGACATATCTCCAGTAGCTGATTAAAATAAGACCTGGCATATTAAAATATACTTTTAATGTTGTACATCTGTTAGGTATACAAGAATCCTGGGTTCTTGGTCCTTTTAAGTATTTTATTATTCTGTAAGTGCTAATATCTTCATTAATAGACACATCTAATCCTCCATAGCATTTCTTTTGTATGTATTGATAAACAGTCCATGAACAGTTATTTCACATAGAGCTGAGAGTTACCTATTCATGGATTTCAGAATCTTTCCTGGGTGTAAGTATATGGGCCTTTGAATCCATCTAAACTTATTTTTAAGAATGAAGTTTATCAGCCATTTGCCTTCTGTAGCTATAATGCAGAATGCCTGAAAATGTTATCAACATTTAAGTTAATCAATTGCCATCATAATTTTAGCTATGATATCTCTATACAATAGTACCACTTCCCTTACCTGAGGTTTCGCTTTCTGTGATTTCAGTTACTTGCAGTTAGTTGCCATCCAAAGATATCAAATAGGAAATTCCAGAAATAACTCAGTAAACAATTTATAAGTTATTAATTGTGCACCATTCTGAGTGGCTTGATGAAATCTTGCACTGTCCT
>NW_006380497.1:0-1625 GCF_000327345.1 Myotis davidii
AGGGTGCAGGCCAGGCCAAGGGATCCCATTGGTACATGAATCTGTACACTGGGCCTCTAGTTAACAAATAAAAGTGATGGAAAAAAACAGTACTGAAAAACCTTTGTTATCTTTAAGAAGGCATTGATATCACTGACTTAGAGGGGCAGAAATTAATAGCCCTATTTAAGTGTTAAACTTCCTTATTGTTTTGTTTCTTAGTATATCCAGAGGCAAAAGATAAAAATAGCAGCCACAGCAAGAACAAGAATAAAACTACTCCTTTCATGTAAATTATGTCATAGTCTCCTAATTCACTGGGAAATTAGGTAAAAATTTCTGAGAAATAGGTCACAATTTTAGAGACAAGCACTGCATGAAGTTAATGTGGAAATGTCTTACATTTTAGAAGTGTTTTATGAAGAAATGCAGACAACATGCCAAGATTTATCAAACCTGTCAACCCCTAGCCCTTTCTGACTGGTGCAGGAACAAGTGATATTGCTAAAATAAACCTGCAGTTTTATCTAGTAAAATGAATTTATTTATAAGGGACACAGATGGTGTTTTTATCTCATTTTCCCATTGGATGGTATGACTTTGAAAGTGAAAAGAGCACATAAAAAATGAAGTGTTGGCTAGGTGGATGCCGCTGAAGAAATGAATTTGGTTTGGGAGACTTGGAAGGAATTGGCCACTTCTCCCATGGCACAGGAAGAATGGATCTGACAAGTGGTTGGTGATCTGATTAAAATCATTTTCAGCTAAAATGTGGAAAGAAGGGAGAAAGTGTGAAATTAAATATGAAGATATTTTGTGGTTAAGAATCAGAAGAACCATGTGCTCTTTGCCCATTAATTAGTCAAAAAATTAGTCAAAAAAGATTACGGAGTGATAACCTGTGATTTCAGTTACTTGTAAGCAATGAAGAACAGTAAGAATCACAAATAATATATGAAATTTTCTTAATCAGTTGAAATTGATTTAATTAAACATACTCTAGTGTTTTACATACCAGTTATATACACACACAGAGGGAGAAATAAACATTAACACATTAAGTGAATATGTATGCTGAAATATAAACAGATTTTTGAAAGGTTCCAATGTTGAAAAATATGGTATTTTTAAGTAAAGAAATGGTTTTGTTAATAAAATTATTATGTATTAAATGATGTTAATATATCTAACATTCCTCATCTCAATATAATTTTTCCTATATATTCTATACAGGGCTTTTTAACTGCTCTTCTGTTACTTGCTTCTTATATAAATATGAATATATTTTTTATCTTGTCAGAGAAGGAGGGTTATAGGCAGATTTTAGCTCCAACCTTATGGATGGGCCTTGAAAAAGTTCTTTAAATCTGTAAGACTCCATATATTTGTCTGTCAAAAAGGATGTATACTTTATTTCATGTTGTCATGAGGATTAAACTGAAATGGTTTATGTAACAAAGCACTTAGCATAACTTTGAGAGATGTCAAGTCTTCATTCTCTACAACGGCTCCATCTTCTCTCTTCTCTTCCTCTAGTTAGCCCCGTCTGGAAGTCTGGGGACTATTCTTGACTATATCTCCATATTCATCAAATATATTTATCCATTCACTGATATGAACATTAAATATCTATAATCTTAAAATCT
>NW_006380498.1:0-1626 GCF_000327345.1 Myotis davidii
TCAAACTCAAGATAAAAATCTGGAAGTCAAACTAGATACCTAAATATCTAAATATTAGACATCTAAATAAGTCACACTGTCCATCTTCAGTGCCAATGTTTGCATTCAGGCCCTCATGATGTCTTGCCTCAGCTTTTTTAATAGACTACCTCACCTCCAGCCCCATCTTCTCTAAATCTGTTCTCCAGTGCACTCTTCCTCTGATGCAAGGTGACTGAAATTGCCCTGCCTTAGACTCGGTGACTCCTTTATCACCTACAGCAAGGGTTCCCCAACCCTGACCACCATCACAAGGTGCTTTAAAAAACACAGATTAGAATCCTACTCAGACCTAATGAATTCAAACTTCCAAAGTGGGAGCTGAATTGTAAAAGCTATCCAAGTAATTCTGATCAGCCAGGTTCTGGAGCCACCCGTCTTCAGGGTAAAATCCAAAATCTGCCCATGACCTGACACCCCACTCCCAGCTTCACCCCTCAGCATACGTCATGATCCAGCAATACTGATAAGAGTCTTCCAACCCATGTTGATGAACCCTGTCTGCCAGGAATGTCCTTCTTCCCTTATCTGCCTGGGAAAACCCTATTCATCCTTCAAAAACTTTATTCAAACATCATCAATCCCCTTATTTAACCAGTGACTATTGACAAACTTGTGAAATTGTACACATTAAATATGTATGGTTCTTTGTATATCAATTATACTTCCATAAAGCTGCTAAAATTTACTGAGGTCCTACTACATGCCAAGCTCTGAACAAAGCATTGAGACATAAAGATCAGTAAGCTATATTGATAGTACTGCCTTCAGCAAACTCTCATGCTATTGGAGAAGGAGACATACAAATATACATATTAATACAATAACATGAGGTAAATTTTGTGAGTGTCTGTGGTAGCTGAATAATGCCCTTCCCCAAATAATGTCCACATCCTAATCCCCAGAATCTCTGTTACTTAAAAAAAAAATTTTTAATTTATTTTTAGAGGGAGGGGAAGAGAGAGGGAGAGAGCAGAATCTATGAATATATTACTTTACATTGCAAAGCAGATTTTGTAGATACTAAATTTAAGATTCAGAGATGGGAGATTATCCCATTATTTTGGTGGCTCGATGTAATCACTGGGGTCCTTTAAGAGGGAGGTAGGCCTAGCCTCCACAGAGTGAGAGAGAGAATGGAGGGAGACTAGCAGGTGCTATGCTACTGAGTTTGAAAATGGGGCATGGAGACATGAGACAAGACATGCAGGTGGTCTCTAGAAGTTGGACAAAGCAAGAAAGTGAATGCTCCACTAGAGCCCCCAGAAGGAACCAGCCCTGCCTGCTGATTTTAGTGCCCTGAGGTTAATTTTGGACTTCTGACCTTCAGACATGTAATGATTGTATTATTGTTTTAAGTGACTAGTTTGTAGTAATTTGTTACAGCACCCACAGGAAGCTAATACAGAGGCCAACTGTAGTAGCACATAAAGAGGATATGGAGTGGGGAAGGAATGTTCTGGAAGAATTACTCGGAGGTGATGAAACCGGAGCTGAGGAAGGGAGACTGCAGAAGTTAGTGTGTGCAAGGCACACAGGGAGCATGGGAAGTGTGTCAACAAGGCAATGCTACGTTTATTAAACGTT
>NW_006380499.1:0-1626 GCF_000327345.1 Myotis davidii
TTTTTTTTTAACTTTCTGGGAATCATAAGTTATTTTCCATGTGTGTCATGGGCAAATAAATGTGAAGGGCTTATATTATTTTGTAATTCATTTACAATTATAAGTGGTAATGCAAGGACTATGTGTTTTTGTTTTGTTTTGTTCCTAAAATGTTTACAGGCTCTCAGCTATAAAACAAGAGATCTGCAACACAACCAGCTCATTATGCTGACAGTTAAATTTTTGCTTTCACTGAACCCTAAGTTTGGGAAAGCACGATAGTTTGAGTGACCTGGTGTCACCCTAAGACTATATGACTTCCTCTAACCAGACAGGTAGGAATAATATTATTTAATCTATGAGGTCAATTTTGCTTCAAAATAATTTTCATGAACACTGGCAAGAAACAATATATTAATAAAGGATTTCTGTAAAATATTACCATTTCCAAAAGAATATGATGGTTTCTACGTAGAACCAATGGTGACTGGTTTTTTCCCCAATGCTTTCTTGATTTATAAAATCAATCACCTTCATTCAATTGACAGATGATTCGTAGGGATACTTTCAAACTGCCCAAAGGATTATTTTTCTCAGAAACAGATGGGATACACTGTCCTCACACCATTCATGGAGTAATCCCAGAAGGAAGTCCCTTCTACCAGTACTTGAATTTTATAATATCTTCTTAGAGTTTCTATGCCAAGATCCTCCTCAGAATCCATTTATATCTTCAATAATATTAAAAATATTCCCATACGTGGCAAATATAATTGCCAATCCAACAGTCATTTTTCCTCTTCTTAGCTAACAGAACCTAGTTTTATT
This sequence comes from Myotis davidii, assembly GCF_000327345.1. Lineage (NCBI taxonomy): Eukaryota > Metazoa > Chordata > Mammalia > Chiroptera > Vespertilionidae > Myotis > Myotis davidii. The sequence goes on from NW_006380499.1 coordinate 808, forward strand.
CAGCACAGCTATGTTTTTAGCCCAAGGGTATATGTCATAGTTGGTCTAAGCCAATCATAACGATCTCATTTTCCTTTGTTGAATATCTTTCCAGACTCCTTTGCACTTGCCTATGAGATGCAAGGGGAAATCTATTGAGTAGCAAGGGAAAGGTTTACATCCCTGATTATGAAATACCTCTTTTCTTCCCACTCTCCTCCTTTTCTACTTGGGATACTGTTGTGAAAATATTGTACCTAGTATTATGGTAGCTATCATATCACCATAAGACAGCAAACATGAGGACCCACAGCCAACATACTGAGAATGGCAGAGTAGGAGGGAAGAGCTAACTCCTTGATAACACCATTGAGAAACGATACCAAACTCCCGATATTGTGAGCCCCAAACTTCTTGTAATGTGAATCAATTAAGTCGTTATTGCTTTACTACTGTAGGTTAGTATAGCACCAAAATCCATTCTCTCTTCTTCCTTTATAGCTGAGCAAACAGCTACTCAACTACACTATGATTAGCAATCTCCCTTTCAAATAAATGTGGCCCTGTGAATAAGTTCTCTCCAATCAAATATGAGTGAAGGCCCATATGATAATAGTATTATATATTATATAGGAAAAGGTCTCTATTTTCTAGAGATGCATACTGAAGTATTTAGGGATCAATTGCCTCAATGTCTAAAATTCACTTTTAAAAACTTCATTAATGGGGTGATGAAAAAGTTAGCAATAGAGTGACAATGATTACCCAACATCGTAAATATAATTAATGCTAGTGAATTGTACATTTAAAATGGTTAAAATAGCAAATTTCATTATATAT
>NW_006380500.1:0-1623 GCF_000327345.1 Myotis davidii
GTTAAATACTGGCACATCGGGAGAAGAAGAAAAGCAAAAGCTATCGTTGCAAGAACTACAGAGAGAAAATGTATAGTTAAATTTTGTTGTGTATGATTTATTTTTCCATTATAAAAAATGGCATGACTTATGGAAACTTAATCATTTCCCAGAATACTTTTCTCGGCACATAGATACAATCAAATGAACCAGAGAAGGAAAGTATTTCCCTTTAGCATCGCACAGATGAGCTTTTTTTTTTAGTGCCTGATTTGAACAAAGTAGGGGAAGCACAAGTAGATTTTCTCATTCTCTTCTATCTCACAAGAAAAGATAAATATCGGGCGAGGGGACTAACTCCTAACAAATCTAGCATTCTGTTCATATATTATACATTTCCATCGCTGCTTAGCTTAAAAACTGATCAGAGAGCTGACAGTCGAATTACCTTGATTAGATATCAATGTTTCTATCTGTGGAAACATCAGTCAGGGTTGCCAATGACCACTCAGCCAAAATGGTTTCTAGTAAGCTACCAGACAAGAAGCCATAGCCAAAGTGATCTGCTCTGGTGTCATAAAGCTCACGAGGTTTCAACCCCTGGCCTTTTGTTCAGATATGTTGGCAGGTTTGAAATATGTGTCTCAAGTGGTTCAAGGAGGGGTGAGAGGAGGAAAAGCCAGACTTATGAAGAAAAACTTGATGAATGGCATAGTGTATAAATCTTAACTTCTGAATGATGATAAAACATGGTGAACACATTTCCTTTTAGGTTAGTGTTAAGAATAGACAGAAATTAGTTTACCTGCTGTACATATTGTAAAAACTACTTGAACTGAGTCGAAGAAGAAGAACATAACTAGGAGAGAGACAGATGCTCCAATTGGAAGGAACAGGGCCTGGGTAGAGTCAATAGTTTGGATACCTAAAAGAGAGAAAAGGGAACATATTAATGTACAGCATGCCATGTACTTTAGATACATTAACTTATTAGAATGCAGACAGTTCTAGGGACTACTATATAAGACACAGATTCTGTAGGCCTCCTAAATCTTTCTTGCCCGATGAGACTATATCTACCTGCTCTCCTCAGGATGCCTTCATTATAGTAGCTGCTCAAAAAATACTTGTTGAACTAAGGTGCTAACCATCTGGGTGACAGGGTGCCAAGAACAAAAACAGAAACGAAATCAAGAACATTCGAAGGTAGTAAACATTCAGAATTGTCAATTTGAGTGCATTCGGGGTTTTGTGTATAGGCTTGATAAAAGGTAGTTTAAACCCACTGACTAAAATTATTTCTCATCATCCATGGGTTTAATGTGCTGATGTTAATAACTCTTCCTCACTGTTGCTAATAGTTGAGGACTGACTTTGGGGGTGGGGAAAGGGAGAGAACAAAACATCTGAAAACAGCAGATCAGAAAAATTATCTTGTGGGAACATTTTAAAGAACAAGCAGTATTTAGCACAGCGGTTCTCTGTTCTTGGCTGATCATCAGAATCACCTTGGGGAGTTTAGAAAAAATTACAATGCCCAGCCCAAACCCAGGATGAACATAACTAGACACAAAGGGTTGCAATTAGCAACCAACATTTAAAAATTGTTCTTTGGGCAGAAACCGGTTTGGCTCAGTGGATAGA
>NW_006380501.1:0-1626 GCF_000327345.1 Myotis davidii
CTCTGAAATCAATAAAAAATATTTTAAAAATTTATTATTCTGAGCATTTAGGACAAGATTCCTTCTAAGTAGGACTCATCATATACTATAATTAGTTAAATCTAGAATATGAATCATCCTGAACAGCTGCCAATGCGATTTGTTTGTGAACTCCTGTGTTTTGCTTTCTGATTTAACTGCAGAGCCCAGCAGAGTGCCTGGCACACACAGGCACTTAATAAATATGTGCTAAATAAATGATGGCACTTCAATTCGGGGCCAAAATCTCTTCTTCAGATTTGTTCTTTACTTACTTTATATAACCTACACTCCAGGCAGACCTGAGTATTTAAAGCAGTGGTTCTCTCAATTTGCTTACATATTGGAATCATCAGAGGAGGTTGAAAATACAATATTTGGATTCCAGAGTTCCATTCCTAGAGGTTTATTTTTTTTTTAAATCTAAGTGAAACCTTCCATACTCCAGTGATTCTAATGTGTAGCCAAGTTTAAGAACACTGACTTATAGTTTCTTTCTTCTAAAATACCTTTCTCCACAGCTTCACATGTTAGAATCCCACCCATTATCATTGAAGACTCAGCTAAACACCCAACTTTGCCATGAAAACTTTCCTGGAACACTTTTCAACTTACCTTTGGATTATTTAAGTTTTGCACAAGGCCTGACATGGTTAGGACCTTGTGGGGACCCTGACCAGACTACGCCAGATGTTCAAGGCCCATGTGCCATACGCATGTGCTAAGGTAATAGCACAGTTCTACTGCACGCACTGTGCAGGCACACCTTTTTATAACCCTCACGCTGGTGTCACTGTGACAAGAAGCCTCTTTCATCTGAGTTAGTATAAAACTGTGTTGCTGACCAGCTGGCGAGCGGCTGCTTTGTGGAGGGTACTCTGAAGAACTACTTTGTCTAGTAGCTCCTGTGTTTGCTGCCGTGTTAGCAAGGACTACTGTATGTGCAATGACTACTTAGCCTGGAATAAAGTCTCTCCTAGATGCCTGTGGCTACTCATGTTTTCTTCCAATTCCTGGCATCCACGGAGGTCCAGCCCCTAGCAGAGGGGCTGTGACCGACAGACCTGATACATCTTTGGGTGGTGAATAATTCTCGGAGCATGACACATAATAAAATCATAATAAATATGTATTGGAAGAATGTATGGTTGGTTCTCATTATTCAGATTCTGTATTTGCAAATTTGCCTACTTGGTAAAATTTGTAACCACAAAATTAATACTCACGGTGCTTTGGAGTCTTTCTACAGACATGCCTGCAGAGAGAGGCAGAAAATGTGACTTGCCCAGAACACACAACATTCCCACTGAGGCTGAGCAAAGTGACACTTCCCCTTCTTCTTTCAGCTCTCCTACTGTAAACAAGTGTCTTAAAAAGGATTATTTAGTGCTAACTTTTTGCATTTTTGTGCTTTTTGTGGGTGAATTTGCTGTTTAAATGCTCCCAAGTGCTCAAGTACTATCTATTAAGTGCAAGAATGCTGTGAAGTGCCTAAAGGAGAAACTATGTATTAGGCAAGCTTTGTTTAAGACATAAGTTACAGTGCTGTTGGTTGTGAGTTCAATGTTAATGAATCAACAGTATATATTAAATAAGGTGTCTTTAAAC
>NW_006380502.1:0-1626 GCF_000327345.1 Myotis davidii
ATTAAGAGGAAAGAAGAAAATAAGAGTTATAAACTTCACCATCTTGAGGTAAAGTCTCTTAAGGATCATTGAATTTTAAAGCTCAGAATGCTTATCTACTCGAAATCCTGTTTCATTTTTACAAATGAATAAAGAAGCTGGGAGAGGCTATTACTTTTACAAAGTCATATTCCAGTTCACTATCCATATATTGATGAGTAAGGAAATAACAGAAAGAAAAGTGTATTTACCAGAACGCATCTCCAGCTGCTGCCTGGGTTCCTCCTGTATGCTAATCAGTTAGCATTGATCCCAAACTGTTTAGGCCAAAAACATTTTCCAGAGCTGAAAATCCCAATGATTTTGACTTTTAAATATCAAAGTTAAAAATAACCTTTATAGAACTTCACACAGGAGTAAAAGCCCTTCACATTTGGCACTTTCCAGGCAAACACGGTCTTCGCAGAACTCCAGCTCTGTGCTACAGCACAGACACCCATGCCAGATTTAATGAAGCACAATGAACAGAAAAAAATAAGTCTGGAAACACTTTTTGTCCTCATAAAATGGAGAAAAATTAGAACCAGGAAGTCATCAAGTGTATTTAATTTGGATCCAGTCATCATGTTTGGAAAGCCATGCTATTTGAAATCATATTGCCTCAGCTCTCGATGATTCATAGGGTTTGTTGTCTAAATGTCTGGCAAATACTCCAGGCCATTGCTCCTGGCATGCGTGTCTAACAGATGTTAAAAATGAAAGGCTGACAGTTTTTACAGCATAATTAAATCTCTCCTTATTTCTCAAGTGCTATTTAATTTAATTTTAATCAAAAGTAATAACCATCCATACGTGCTGTAATAGTGACATTGATGTTCCATGTAAGGCGTTACCTATTGTGCTTTAGGAAGAAGTCTTGCAATGAGAAAGTCACTTGATAAAGTGGTTTTAATACTTTCAAAACATTTAGAAACAATGAACTTACTCAAGGGAGATAAAGCTTCAGGTTGCCCTATAAAATGTTAAAAAGGCCAAGTGGCCCATGCTCCAATATGATCTACTAGTATTGAGCCAGTGTCCTGCCTTCATAACTAACATGGGAGGAGAGTTTCTTCTTAGAAAGACTAGGTTATGAATACACGTACTAGAAAGAGGTGATTTTTATTCATCAAGGCTGATGAAAGTAACTGAATAGATGATCCAAGGCATTGATTGGTCTCTGTCCTTGTCTATTAGGATTTTTATGGAAAAATAGCACAGACTGGGTGGCTTAAAAACAACAAATTTATTTCTCACAGTCTGGAGTGTGGACATTTAAAGTCAGAGTGTCCATATGGTCAGCTTCTGTGCCTGCGGATGTTCTGCCTCCTGGGTCATAAATGGCGGTGTTCTTGCTGTGTCCTCTCTTTGCCGCAGGGGGAGGGATCTCTCAGGCCTCTTTATAAGGGCACCGATCCCACTTTTAATATGATCACTGAGAGCATAAAGTTCTCAACATATGAATTTTGGGAGGACACAGACATTTAATATGTAACAGTCACTGAGAAGTTACTGAGTTTAACTTGTAAATATTTATTTTATTGACTTGGTTATGAGCATGACTTAAATAGACATAATGCTTTGAATAAAATGGGATCATACATTTCA
>NW_006380503.1:0-1627 GCF_000327345.1 Myotis davidii
CCTGTAGGAAGGCTACAGTTAGGAAGAGAGAAGCCTTCCACACCCATACTTGGCACAGGAAAGACAAGGTAGGAGCCATAGGTGGGGAAAATTGCTAGGGGGGCTTAAAGAGGGCTAGGTTAGGACAGGCTGATCCTGAAAAGCACATGTACAGCACATTACTGAGTTAGGGAAAATCAGCATGATCAGAGCAGGTTGGACAAAGTCATAGAACTTTATGATGCCACTTTAGTGAAAATTAAATTCTTGATATCACAATATTTAATTATTTAAGCTACTTCTAAAGAGTAGATTTTTCACAAGTAGATGTAGAAAAATAAATTAACACACCCAAAGCCACGTAGTTGAAGGGCTAATTCCTTGTTATGTAAACTTTTTACTTAGTCAAGATAAACAGGGCACTTCCTGTGAGCTAGGCACTATAGGAGATACAAAAGAGCATAAAATGTGGTCCCTGTTATTAACAACATCCTAATGAAGATCCGAGATGTCAAGTAAAGGCAAGTGTGTGCCATCACCACTTTGCTCTCCTCTTTGGTCAAGGCCCCTCCAGCAACTTCACCTCCTGCAGGTGCACTCTTAGGATGTCCATCATTCCACTGAGTTCTGAAGAACATAGCCTTTTCTGGAAGAAACTCCTTTCTTCAATGCTTCAGGCCAGTTTTGAGTCTCAAAGTAAGTGGACAGGATATCAAATACTGTTAGAAGGGTAAATAGAAAACACAGTGACCACACACTGGAAAAAAAGGAACTAGTAAATGACTAATGAAAAGGGTGTTCTTGAATATGCAACAAACCTACTCTGTACCACACCTGGTATTAGATCCTGGGGAGACAGAGGCAAAGCTACAGGCCCTGCTTGCCCACAAGCACTGCCTACACTGAGAGACATAGGTGTATAAATGGACAATGCTGCAACAGAGAGGAACACAATACAAAGGAAGGGTCCCGATGTGGCCTGGGACGGAGAGGAGCAGCCAAAATGCCTGTGAACTGAATCCTTAATTCACTGTCAATGATGGGTTAAAGGCAGGGTGTTCTAGGTCAAGGCAACAATTTCAACTGTATTTAACATAGATCGGAATTAGGAAGAAAATGAAAAATAGCTTTGAGAAGCCAGAATACATGTCACAAAGTGCATGCAATAAAGTACAAGCACATCAGTCAGGGGGTAAGCTGCGTCAAGGCCATTCATACTTAGGCATGATGCAAAGAAGCACCAGAATTAATTAACACATTAAGCGTGGGCCGTGTGAGCTGTACCTTGATTGATGGCCAATATCTCTGAATGGTAGTTTTTCTCATTCTGGCGTCTGACCATGTATTCCTGGATTGGCAAGCGGGCTGTCTTGACAGAGTTTTCTCGGGCCTTTTGAAATGTCACCTTCTGTAAATAACAGTTAAATATTTTTCTTTTAAAAATAATACATGAAAATATTTTCATGCATAGCAAATTATGAGAATCCCCATTTATCACTCTAATTTCATCTATAATTATAATTAATGATAAATGTATTAAAAAGTAGCCTGTTATTAACCATGTCACCCCAATAAATTCAATTAAAAAAAGTGAAAAAAGAAAAGTAACCTGCAGATAATTAAGAGCTCTGCAGATAGCCCTAGCTGG
>NW_006380504.1:0-1627 GCF_000327345.1 Myotis davidii
TATAAACCTACTTTTGCCACACCCTGTATTTATGTTGTTTTGAGTTTAAACTATAACTTGGTGTAATGAGAGACGATTATAAAGACTTCTTGTTGAGATGCAATTTGATGTATAAACTCAAACTCCTTACACTTAAAGGGACCATGACAAACTCAGGTCTTCCTAGGAGAACTACCAAAGACAGGCTTTAAAACACCATTGATTTCAAAGCAAGGAGGTAGGCACATGCATTCAATTTAGATACTCCTTGTGATTTTATGAAGCTGCTATATGAATGGACAGTACCTATCACAGGCAAAGCAGAACTTGGATAGATACTACTATGTAGTAGTTTTGTTGCCACTCGAAATACTTTCAAGTGAAAAATGAGTGCTTGTCCTGCACTTTACCAGATTTTACCCTAAATATATGTTTTGGGGTACTATTTCAAGTTCAGAAAAATTATCCCAGGTCGTTATGACTTTGGAATTATCAACCCATGGCTATGCTGCTCCCTAAGATGGTGAAATCTTATTCGCCATAGTAGAATAAAACGGAGGCATGTGGTTTTCTATGAAGGAACAGTTGAGACATCAAGTGCAGTTGGGCTTTTACAAAAAGGTTGCTATTGGATTCTGTTGGTATGAGCTGGCTACCTCAATGTGCTTGAAGTTGGGGTAGAATGAACATCATTTTGACAGAATCTGTGCCTATTTATACACATCAAATTCGTTTCCCCACCATAGTCACCTTATGCTCACAAATCCTAAAAAACAAACAAACAAACAAAAAACACAACTACTAAGTAAGCTGGGCATGTAATTGATGTGTAAAATACTTTTTCCTAATCATTCTGAAGGAGTGAATATGAATTCTGCCTGGAGGAACAGACCATCAAGGCCATTTTGTAGATTCTTTTCCTTGACATTTTCTAATCTAAAAAACTACCACAGTAGCTTTTCTAAAATATCTAAAGGATGATGCTAGTTGGGTAAGGTATTTTCTGCAAAGGGATATAGTCTTTGAGAAACTGCTGGCTGCTAACAAACCATTTGGGACTGCTTTCAGAATTTCCATATATTTTTTGTGCTTTTCTGTACTCAAGTTTAAAATCTTTCATTTTAAACATTGTTAGTTGCTAATACCCTACAGCCTTCAAAACTTGATGCTAAACAGTTTGCTGCTTTCACACCCTCATGATCTCAGTCAGTTATGAGATTTCCTTCCAAACAATATGGACCTTATCTTTCAGATAAGCTGTCTTTCATGAAAGAAAGGCCGAGGCCAGAGTGGGGGCCGAGAGCATAGGTTATCCAGAATATCTGTGGGAGAAAAATATTTAAAAATCAGGGGCAAGGATGTGGAGAAAAAGAAACTCTTTTGCTGGTGATGGAAATGTAAAATGGTGTAGCTATGTGGAAAATAGTAAGATGGTTCCTCAAAAAATTCAACAGGAAATGACCATATCACCCAGCAATTCCATTTTTGGTTATATACTCAAAAGAAATGACACCAGGGACTCACACACTTGTGTTTATAGCAGCCCTATCCACTATAGTTAGGAGGTGGTAGCAACCCAAGTGTCCATCACTGGATGAATAAACAAAGTGTGGAATGTACATATAATGGAATATTATTCAGCCTTAAA
>NW_006380505.1:0-1627 GCF_000327345.1 Myotis davidii
TGCACGAATTTTGTGTACCGGGCCTCTAGTTTAATATAATATATAAACCGCACAATATGTCATCCCATCATTGAAGCATATAGCCACCAGGCTGCCTCTCCAATTCAGTCTTCAGTAAACCATTTCAAAGTTCCATCATGCTGGCAGCCTGAGTGGTATCCAATTGATGGACCCATTTCTGCTTGTCTTTGCTGATCTGACATGAAATTATGTGGCATCTATTTTGCCAGTCACTAAAACACTGTAACCCCACTCCCCCAAATAATAGTGCTAGCTGAGAACTTATGGGCAAGGAAGGCAAACCTATACTCAGCATATGTGTCTATTCTTCTGGTGAACCACTGGCCCTTTCAGATGTAAGGGGAACAGTATAGTTAACTTGACACCAAGTGGCCAGTTTGTCTTCTCAATAAATGGTCCCTTTAAAGGACTAATCATTGGCATCTGATGATGACTTCTGGTAGATCAAACTTTGTAGAGTCAGGGCTATTTGTCTTATGCAGGCTTTATAATCACTACCATAAACACTTCATGCATGTGCTGGCACTAGGAGAACAGATGACAGACACAAACTGAAGTCATCCAACTGGTCCATTTTGTCCACTTGGATGTTTAGAGCCTCTTCTGTGGAAGATGTGTTCTGGTGGCCATGAACATGTCACACAAAGATCTCACATTGTACCTACTTTCATATGTCCATCCACATGCTTCTCCTCCAGACTTCGTGCCCTCAGTCTCCTAACTTTGTTACCCCCTTTTCCTTGGTGAAAAGTAATCTGAATAAATTGCTGGGTATATAACCATTCCTCAATCAAGTCACCAGACAATCTGACTTTGGAAAAGGTATAACTTAGGTAAGGGGACTATCTGTAGTTAAATCATATCTTGATGAAGCTCACAAATGGAGGTTGTGTGCTGTTCACACTCCCTGAAGCCTGACAGCAAATCCTTCCTCAAAGGAAATGTGGGCAGTACATCTCTATATCTATCTCAAATCTAATATTATAATAGCTTCCCTAACAGGAAACATAGACTATTTCAGTAGATAAAAGGAAGAGTGCTTCTTGGATAGCCCATGATCAAATCTTTTGGCAGGAATCATAGATTACCTAGATGCAAAAATAACAGATTTTTATTTGAAAGTTTGGTGAAGAATTACCCTTTTCCTTTTGGTATACCTTCCCTGATTCACAAGGGGGCAATTCTAGTTATTTAGTGTGTATAAAGGAGAAAGTGGTCAGAGAGTTCTCACAGAGGAAGAAAAAAAAGGCTGAATAAACATTTGAAAGTCCAACAAAAGAACAGAAGCTAGGTACATGCCTGGGGTGGGGAGAGGACAGCGTGAGCGAGTTGTTAAAGCAATGAAAAAAAGCACACACAAAGGCCTAGAATAAAAGAGTATGGTGATTTGGAAAACTAGAAGTTGCTTATTAAGATTGAGCATCACAGGAGAGGCAAGGAGTAGTGGGAGATATGGTTGGAAAAATAATTAGGGAACACATTTTAAACTTGTAAACAATGCTGTAGAATTTGGACTTTCTGGTAGGTGTGCTACAGACCCCATGAACAAGTTGAAGTGAAGCAGTATTACGCTCACATTTTATTTGTGATTTAAAAAGATCATTGA
>NW_006380506.1:0-1628 GCF_000327345.1 Myotis davidii
TCAGAACCTAACCACCCAAACTCTTTTGAAGTTTTTGGATCCTCTGAGCTGGATTTGGGGTGTTGGCTCAGGCTGAGGACCCTCAGAAATGCCTGGTATCTGTGCCTACCATGGCCTGTGTGGCTGGCCCATGATGTTGCCTGAGGAGCCCAGAGGATACATGAAGAGGTGATGAAATGGGGTTGGGATGAAGCACAGGTTATTGGGGTCACAAAGACCCTGCATCCTGGGGAGAGGTGAGGTCGGTGCCTGCTCTCATGGGAGGATGGGTGGGGAAGCCATACAGCAATTAGAAGGAAGCGTACCTGTTCCGCACTTTAATCATGGGATTAATCTCTGGGGAAATTCAGCACACCCTGGGAGTGGATCCTCTTTGTCTCAGCAAAGTTCAGAGCAGATGTGACCCCAGACTGTCCCTGGGAGCAGCCTGTCCTCCCAGCTGGGAGCTCTCCTACTATGGACAGTTAACCTGCTCCACTAACCCCTTACTGGCCTTAGGAACCCAGCCCTAACCACAGAGTCACCTGAGGGAAGCTCCCCGTTCAAGGGGGGAGGAGCCAGTCCTTGCTCTGAGCGGGAGACAGCCCCTGCCCACTGCAGCTGTTGGTCAAATGGTGAGATAGGGCTTCTCTCTGGGTGGGCCAGAGTGAGCCCAACATGGATCCTCCCCCGCTTGCCCTTCCCTTGGAAAAGCAGGCAGGACCAAAGCAGCTGGCTGCAAAGCAGACCAGGGCCATTGCCAAGATAGGCCAGGAGGGGGCAGCAGCATTCCTCTCCTAGGAAGGAGGGCCGGCGGAGGAGGGAGGGAATAAGGGGGGAAGCTGGTTCAGATTTAGGAGGCTCTCAGAAGGAGGGTGGAGAATGGTTTGCAGGGAGCTAGTGGACGCAAAGGTGAGGGGGGCTAGCAAGGTTCCCATCCATTCTGCTACACATCTGGGATTGGGAGGGGGGAGTTGTATCGTTTTCTGGGCTGCCCACCAGACATTTTTAGCTTCTGTTTGACTAGATTCTGAGTAGGGGAAGTTGACTTTTCCTCCATCCCCGCCCCCCTCCTAGTAACACCTGGTTTTGACGAAGAGCGCACTCTTCTAGTGCATTCTGTCTTTTCTCTGATCTCAGGAGGGTCCGCTGGTTTTCCTTCGTGACTGATGAGAGTCTTCCCTGAGACTTCCTTCCAAATATTTAGCAGCATCATGTACATTGCATGCTTTTCACTTGTGTTTTGTTTTGGATGAAATGGAGGGAAATACTGAATTCTGCATGTAACTCCTGGTATAGGACAGATATTTCATGCATGAAAACGGCCTCCAGAGGCAGAGATGAGCAAGAGAATGTTAAGTCTCCCAAAATCTGTAGGAGTCTTGGGGAGGGCTTTGGACCTCCGTGGATGGAATCTGCACAGGGTGGCAGCAGCAACGGACATGAAGATCCCTGTTGACCTGTAGTTAACAAATGCAATTTAGAAATTTTAATGTATAGATTCTGGTTGAGAAAAATACACAAAGACTTAAAATGTTTTGGAAGTAGGTGCTGGAAAAGTTTGAAATGGCTGGGGATGGTGTTTGTGGTATTATGGATGGATGCTTCTCTAACACAGGATTTTCAACCTTTTTCATCTCATGGCACAC
>NW_006380507.1:0-1628 GCF_000327345.1 Myotis davidii
CTGGCTTGGGTCAGAAAGGAGCAGTGATTGAAGATCAAGTTCCTTGGAGTTGGTGGGTCTCTGAGTTTAATTAAAGCCCAGTCCAAAGGAGATGGCTCTAGAGGAGAACCATAAATCTGTGACCTCGGGAAAGGGTGCTTTCTGGTAACAATAATTAGCACTTATATAACATCTTAGAGTTCCCTGGCGCCTGAGACCAGAAAAGACTCCCTTAGGAGCCATGAGAAAATGGGTTCTAAGGAGTGAAGGAGTTTGCCCAAGCTCTCAAAGCAAATCGGGAGCACAGCCTGGTCCTGAGTCTCAGGCTTGCATTCTTTCAGTGCTGTGACTCCCAGGGGCGTTATGTGGGCAGCGCCATTGCCAAAGGCGCTGCATGGCCCAGTTTATCCAGCTGCCAATGGAGAGCCAAGAGGCTGCGGAGCCCACTGCCTCACACCCGGTGAACGCGGCAGCTTTTTCTCCTCCCACCTGAATGAGGAACCAGCCTTCCTCTCCCATTGAAGGCTCTGCCGCCACGTCTCTGAGCCCAGCTCCCTCCCACCACCCAGACAGACCCTCCCAAGCAAAGTGGGGTTCCTCACAGCTGTGCCGCAGTGAGTCACATGCCATTTGGGGCCGGGGGCACAGCCCGGGTGAGGCTTGGGGAGCTGTGTGCACCGCAGCAGCGGAGAGCGATGAGAAGGCTGGCATGGTGAAGTGGAAACCGCCTGGCATCAGAGTCGGGGCCCTGACAGTTTGAGCTCCTCTCTCCCTTAGGGCTCTCAGGAGATCACTTCACTGCCTCATTTGGAAAAATACCTTGACTTGTATCCCAGAAAGTCCTCCTGGGCAGACCCAAGCCACAGGAAGGCCCGTATTCCGTCAAACCTACTCTCTCCGAAGGGCAGTCTTATTTCATTATCCCAATTGCCTGCCTCTAAATTGCACTTTTTAATTCACATTAACATTTTTTAGCCAGTTTCTTCTACTCTTAACCTGGGATTCATGGATGGATGTTGGGCGGTCTGAGAACTTGGAGGAGGAGGGTAGATACATTTTCACTAACCCCTAAGTGAATAGGTATTTCTCTACTCGAACCCCCATAGCAATACCTGTGCTTCTGTCGTGAATAGAAATCAAGATGCTTTTGTACTAGCAGTTGCAGCAGGTCTACTGAAACATCACCTACGCTCAGCCTCACTATGTGATGGGCAAGTCCACTTCTCTGTCTTTGAGGTCTCATCTCTACAGTGAGGATGAAAACGTCCATGCCCGGGGTTTGGTTGTGAGAATCAATGAAAAAAACATGTATAAAGCTTAGCCTGGTGCCTGGACCCACAGGCTATATCTTAAAAAGTGGCTGCCTTCACTGTTACAGAGAAGGGACTCGGGACATTGCATTTGTAGCTGCATGACAGTCTCTTTTAGGAATTATAGGCAACTCTTCCCCTCGTCAGAAATGGCCACAAAATTTGTTTTTCTTTCCATCTCCTCATCCATGATCTTGTGGAGGCCAAAATGGAGCTCCCCACTCCTACCCAGGAGGAGCTCGGGCTGAACAGTGAAAGCACATGTGTCAGGGCCCGGAGGAGAGGAGGATGGGTGACCACAGGGAGGGGACCGGAGGAGAGGGGGTGGGTGACCACAGG
>NW_006380508.1:0-1626 GCF_000327345.1 Myotis davidii
AAAAAAACAGACAAACCTGTGGCCTGGTTAAGACCTGCCCTTTGTGGCTCAGCATCTCCACAGCACAGGTTTACACAGATTTGCAGGAATCTGCCTTCCTTTCCAGGGACTATAAATCCCATTCAGGTGCCCATGACCAAGAATTCTAGCTAAGGAAGTGCCATCTGGATCTGCTCATCTAAGTAGAGTGTCATTGGCTGTTGCTTCCATGCCTTGGTCTTCAGGAACCTTGCCCTCTCTCTGATGAAGTTCCCCAACTGTGAGCTGACATTCAGTGTCTCTCTCTTCATTTGTTTTGAAGTCCACAGTAGCCCTGTTATCTGGACCGGCTGCTTTTTATGCCTCAGGGGCTTCCTTGTTGTTTAGGTCTCATTGTTGGCCACATATCTGAGCATAGCACAGCTCTCCTGTAAATTGCACTGCATCAATATTCTGCCTTCTTGATGGGTCTATGTCTCGGGGAAGTTACCAGGTGTAGCACAGAGGGTAAAAGGAGATCTGTAATCAGGGAAATTAGGGAAGTGAAGACTAGTTAGGTCGTATCCTTAGTCCCTATCTTTGGAGGATGGTTTCCTTTGGCATGGGACTGTCAGCTTTCCAATCTGTTCTTAAATGCCTGCCAGCACCACTGTTGTTTCTGCAGTACTTACCCAACCACACTGTGATGTCCTAACTCTGATGGCCTGGGAGAGCGTCCTGGACTGGGAATCACAGACGAAGAGAGAAAAGCGCCGTCATATTCATGTCATGCTGGGAATGTCTCTGAACTCTCTGCAAAGACAAATATCTCCCAGTAGCGAGGATTCCTGCTATGACACATCTGCACAGATTCCTAGAGGGCATGGGGGACCTCCAGATGCTGACAAATAAATAATCCCCCACCTGAGACGATTTGGATGTGGACTTGCCTATAGCCAAGTGTTGAGCTAAATGATTTCTGAAATCTATCCAGCCTCCTTACAAGAGTCATAAAGTATAAGTAAAAGAGAAAATAATGTGTAGATTCACTAGTTTATTAAGACTGCAGATATGCCTTAGCTTTAAGACTATATCTGAACATGAAGTGACGAAAGCAAAAAATTAGAGAGTGCTAATTATCTCTAGTTGCCTTCTCTGAGCACAAACATAAGTGCCTTTTAAATTAGAAAATCCTCTTGTTCACTTTTTAAAATTCATGGTCGTATCTGTTCTGTGGAGTGAGGCACTTTCATAATTTTAACAGTGATTTGTTTTATTTTGGGTGTCATCGATGCCTTTAAAGATTCGATGAAATTTGTCAAGCCTCTTTCAGGGTAAATTCATTTTGCATCAGGAAGTTCCTGAACCCTTGAAATGTGTCCAATGATTTCAGGTGATGAGACGATCTGATATGATATCTTGATATTTATTTAAAAAGAAAAAACAAAGTACGTCTTCCAGAACATATTTCACCAATATCACAGTAGTCCTTTCCTTTCTCACCTCTCTCTCCCATTTATGCGTGTAAGTGTTAATACACAGTGAGGTCCTGTTGCAAAAGACATCACATTTTAAACCTAATATTTAAAATTGCATCTGTTATTTTCAGTGGTACATAGTCCTCTTTTTTTTCCTGTTCACTTAGGTGTGCAACAGAATTGCATCACT
>NW_006380509.1:0-1628 GCF_000327345.1 Myotis davidii
AAAA
Organism: Myotis davidii; assembly: GCF_000327345.1. Classification (NCBI taxonomy): domain Eukaryota; kingdom Metazoa; phylum Chordata; class Mammalia; order Chiroptera; family Vespertilionidae; genus Myotis; species Myotis davidii. Next base: position 5 of record NW_006380509.1, read on the forward strand.
AAATCAATAAAATAAATTTAAAAAAATAATGCATTACTACCTTGTTTTCAAAGAAAATACAGCTACATAAGAGAAATGTGCTTTATGTTCACAGACAAAGCAGTATTTATCTATACAGAGCCATTAAGATATAAACTGAGTGCCTTATGCAGCATCTTATCCACTGAGCCCCCACAGAATAGCTTGTAGAAAGCAGCTGCTATTTATTTCTTGTTGACCATCAGAGCTACAGGACCAAAGTGGTATCATTATCCAGTTGGCAGAAGGACTCATCATTTTATTCCTCTTTGGGTAGTGGCTAATAGGCTGGGTTCCAACCTCAGCACTCCTCAGCCCCAAGACCCCCATGCTTCCCAACAATCCACACTGCATGTTATTGCACCTTAAAAACACTCTAGATAAAGTAAGTGAAAAAAACAACAACAAATTATTTAAACTACAGTGCGTGGAGACCATTTGAATGTATAATCAGAAGAATATATGATTTCCTTTTCATGGCCTAACTACACAAATACATACATTAAGTAAAATGTATAGCGACCCTGAAAATCCCTTAATGAGGTTAACAAGGTAACTCTGATGGTTTCTGTTTTTACCAGTTTTATTTCATAGTAAAATCATAAGGGAGAGACACATTGCTAAAAGAAAAACAAACTAAGAGCAGCTAAAAAAAATAGCAGCTGTGTTTAGAACCAACATACAATTCCTAGAAGAGCATAAATTGCTAAATAATAATAGTAATAATGGTAATAATCATAGTAATAAATGTGAGGAAAATTGGAAATATTAAATGAAAAGTAAACTGTAAGTAGGAGAGCAGGTAAATCTTTATTCCATGTGTTTTGTGCCCTTGCAGAACCTGCCTTTCTTGTCAGGTGTATAGAAACTGAGACTTGCATTTAGCTGCTCTATATAAAATCCAAAAGGTGCAAATCATATTGTCAAACTAACATCTGATTTGAATACATATTTTGAAAGCTAAAATTATCAGCTACATTCTCTACCTTATTATATTTGTAGTTTAAATTAGAGGAAATATTTTGTCCATTTCCAGTTACCATCCCTGCAGGAAGAAAAAAAATCAGGAAAAATCCAATTTGTTTTGCTTCTATTTTTGTAAATGAAAACGTTACCAAGTAAAAGACAGGAGAGGATGGGAGACTCACCAATTGCTATCCAAAATCAGTTGGATCAGTGGGGATGAAATATTTCCTTTTATAAATCTGTGCAAGTCCATAGCTCAGTCCACGAAGGAGACTGCCCAAATCTTCACCTCATGAAGATAAAGGTTTTGTCAGTGAAAATGCAAACTTCTAATACAGGGCTAAAAATATCTATAGGTAACTTTTTTGTCACAGCAAATACCACTTCAAAAAAAAGGTTTCTGCCAATAAACATTTTTTCTTCCTTTTTCAAGTTCTATACTGTGAGGAAGGTGAGAAAGGAACCAACATTTGTTTGAGTTTTTTCTTTGTTCCAGTTACTGCAACTCCTAGTTCATTCTTCATTTATAGATAAGAAAACTGAGTCTTAGGTTATATGACTTGTTCAAGTTATATGACTCACCATCAGAAGTGCTGAAAGTTGAACTAAGGTCTAGATCAGTGGTTCTCAACCTTCCTAA
>NW_006380510.1:0-1628 GCF_000327345.1 Myotis davidii
TTAAAGGGCCAGAAGGGTGAGAACCACTGTAAGAGCAAACCTAGCTAAAACAACCCAGAAGAACAGCTGAAGGACTGTACCTGATTTCAAGACTTACTGTCATGTACTCAAGACAATTTGGTGAAAGAGGTCACCTGAGAGACTCCAAGCTGATCAGTGACCACTTTCTTCCAAGTTGATCTGCCCTCTACCTCCTGGGAAAGAGCACAGCCTTGCTGTAATGTTACACACTGGTGTAAGCAATCTCCTTAGATCAATTCACTTAAGCCTCCGAAAGTTGAAAGAAGTCGAAAGTCGTTTGCAGTAGCTACTAGTATTATTAGCATCTCTACTTGACAGATAAGGAATCTGGAGCAGAGAGACCTTGTTAAACTTGCCCAAGGTCATTCATCAGAGTCAGGCTCTTCAGCTCCTGACTACATGTTCTTAACTTCTACACTGTTCTACCAAGTCAAAAGAATATGGATTTTTAGGCAATAAGGAATTTAGATTTGGAGGCAATAAGTTCTCAAAACTATTTTGACAACTTCATGCTGAAATTGGAGAGCAATTCCATTTTATTTTTTCTGTTTGGAGAAATACCCAACATCCACTTTGGCCCCCTAAATTAATGAGGAAGCAATTTCACTTTAGGAATTTATACAACAGATATAGCATGCATGTTCAGGAGGACATATGTACAAGCATATTTGTTGCTGTGTTTGTGTTCGCAAAAGACAGGAAATCAATCTAAATGTTTAGCAATAAAGACCAATTAAAAAATTACATTTCATCCATGCAATGATTATCTCCTTCAGAAGAGTGGAGAGATCTATATGTACTGATACATGGAATTACTTCCAACATATATGGTTAACTGTAAAAAGCGAGAGGTAGAGAATAAAGGCAGATTTCTTCCAGTTGCTCATCCTGACCTACTCTCCACTCTCCACTCTGCCCCTGGCCCTTGAAGACCCACTTCTATGGCACATATCACTGGGCTCCTAGGTCCTCTGGCTGTTGGATGCCTTTGGCCAGTGAGGAACCCCAGCATGGACCAGAGGAAAGGGAAGTGAGACTGAGTGTGCCTTCCCTCCCTGCTAGCTGCTGCACTGCCCTACGTGATTTCTCCCTTCCAAGTTCCGGTAGCCACTCACTTTCTCCACAGCTCTCTCCTTGTGGTGCCTCTATAGCATGACCATGTATTTGATGATCAGTAAAGAAACTGTCCTCTCATTTCCCAAATTTGAGTGTGCCTTCTGTTTCCTAAATAGGCTATTATGTTAATAAGAACAATATTGTGGAGATATAGGCAGAGCATACATTTACAATGATATATTTAAAACTCTAACAATAATTGTCAGGGAGAGAAAATATCACTGGGGTTTGGGAATAAAAGAAGTCTTTTCTTCATGATATATATTTTCATTCTGTTTGAGCTTTCTACCACTAAATATGCCATTCAGAAAAATAGTAAAATAAAATTTTAAGAAAGTAATCCAAATTTTACCTCCAAGATAGGAAAAATCAATGAGGAAACTGTTTAATAAAGCCAAACCTAGTTTAGGTAATGTATGTAGATGAAAATTTAGTGCATGAAGACAAGTTGCACATGGATAGAGAAAGGTTCTCCCAATATTTTGCATACA
>NW_006380511.1:0-1628 GCF_000327345.1 Myotis davidii
TCTTCAATGATGGCTATTCAAGTTCCCAAGAGGGTGATGATTTTGAGTACAGATGTCTCCTCTGCCTTTTACAGGCCATGCCAGTGGTGCTTATGAAGTGCCTTTCCTCTATTGACTGAATCCGTTCGTGAAGGTAACAACATAGGCTTTGACAAGGTTCTTAAAAACTTCTCATTAGTTCTGTTCCAGGTCAAGATGCTCACTTTAGGCAAAAATGATCCTTTCAGGCATGTTCCTGATAAAATGAATGAGGAGATGTAAAACATCATTGTTTTCTTGAAACTTCCATTTTTTTTTTTGAAATTTTATCATGGCCTACCCATTGTTCTAAGCACTTTTTATACATTGTCAGAGACCTACAAAGGTGAAGAATATTATCCCCGACTTATAGTTGAAAACACCGCCATGTGCTACATGGGCCTGTGTAATCTTGCTCCCAAGTTCAACTCTGAGCTAGACAAGTGGTAATGCAGGGATTGGAACCAAGTCTGATTGATTCCAATGCTCATGCACTGTTTATCTAGAGTTAAACTCTGTTGGAGGCCCTTTCTTCTGCCCACCACAGTATCCAAGGACCTGCCCAATGTGTGCTATATAAAATCACCCACACCCCCCAAAAGTAAAAGAAGCCACTATTAGGCCCAAGGCAGGTGTTGGCTAGAAAGGATGGGAAGGAAGAAGAAGAGGTGGCAGTTGATGGGTGAGTAGGGAGAAAGTTTCCAAACATGCCAAGTTTAAAACCTTCCACCACTTCCATTTAGAGAAGCAAAGACTGCACATTGTTTTTGTTCTGCTTAGCAAAACTAATTCCACTGCTTGGTAATGGCAAACTACTTTAATGCAGATAGTAAAACACATCATCAAAGTCTGAGCCTCTGCCAAAGGCAGATAATCACAGTGAAACCGTAGTAATCAATTAGGTGATCTTTGAATATGACCTGAGTGATCCACCACCACACTATGTCCCTAAGGTACTGGGCATTGTAGGTCGGAAAGGGAATGTGACTGAAAATCAAGTCTTCACATCTCATTTTATCTCTTATTGTCAGTCATTATTCTCCTACATGATGCCTTCCCATATCCAATGACTTTTTCATTGTAAGATAATGGAAAGCTATCCCCGTTGTCAGAAATATCAGGAAATCCATGATTAGACCATGACACAGTTCTATAAGCATGTTTTAAGGAAGTTCCCTGGGAATATTACTTTGGTCTGATGGTTGAAAATATCTATTGGAACTTAAATGAAAAATCATAAGACACTCCACTTAAGCCAGTAGTTAACATTTTAAGGTTCCCAGGTCCACTACATTTTTTGAATCCCTTAAATATGAAGATGGCATGATGATGTTGATGGTGATGGTGGTGATGATACTAATGAGGATAGTAATGATGACAAAAACAGCAACTAGTATTTATTGAATACAGTAGGCATTGCACTAAATATTTTATATTCATTATCTTATTCCTCACAGTTTGGGGCATTATGTACTATAATTTTTCTCATTGTACAGCTGAGAAAAATGAGGCTTAGAGTGTTTAGATGCCTTGTACCAGAGACATTAAATGATAGAACTTGTATTTAAATATACCTACTAAAAAATCTGAGTCCTTGCCCTGACCAGTTT
>NW_006380512.1:0-1629 GCF_000327345.1 Myotis davidii
TGTGTTTTGACTCTGTAATTCCAATATTCAGCAATGCAAGGAAAGGGGAATTATGTAACATCATGACTCAAGAACTATGAGTAACATGCACTCTTCTTCCTGTCTTTCCTTGATTGATATGACATTTGAGAAATACTCCATGCAACATCTGACTTCCATAGTTGAGACTATACATTACAAATTACATACGTCTTGTTTTCTTAACATATGCAAACTAAATGTGTGCTTTATGCATGTGCATGCACGCACATACACCAAAAGGCTATTTGTATTCACCTTCTTGTGTTCAGATCAAGTAATGACCTGAGCTAGCTGATGAAATAAAAAAAGTATTCAAAAGTGTTTATTTGAGAAAAAAAATTGGCATATGGGCGGCATTGCCTTCCTTTCCCATTACATAATCTCCACATATCTAGAGAGAGAAAAAACTTTAGCCAGTGACAGGAGCAATAGCAGAGTTTGCAGCTTTGTCTTAATATAAAGAGTAAAAAAGTAAGCCAAACAAAGATAATGAGCATATATCATAGCACCAGTAGAGAGGACAACCCTGCAGCATTTAAACAATAAAATATTTATTGGAGAATGTAAATCTGTGTTAAGAGATTCACTACAAATTTGACTTTCATTACGTAGCAATGCCTTTATTTGAGCCATTATATACTAGCAGAGTATTGTTTTCCTATACTGCTGTATCAAATTACCACAGATTCAGTGGCTTAAAACAAAAATTTATCTTACGGTTCTGTAGATCAGAAATCTGACATGGTCTTACTAGACTAAGATCAAGGTGTCAATAGGGTGTATTTATTTCTGGAGGCCCTAGGGGACGAAATGGTTTCTTTTCTTTTCTAGTTTTTAGAGATTGCTCACTTTTATTTGCTAATGGCGCCCTACCTCCATCTTCAAAGCAAAAATAGCCAGTTGAGGCCTTCTCACTAAATGTCCTCCATAGGCACATTTCCGTCTGACCCTCTTCTTCTGCCTCCATCTTTCACTCATAAATATACATGATTCTACTGGGCCCACCCTGATAATCCAAAGCATGTCTTTATTTTAAGGTTAGATGATTAGCAACCATAATTATAGCTTCCACTTTAATTCCCCTTCGCTATGTAATATCACATATTTATAAACTCCTGGGATTAGGATGTGGACAACATTGGTGAGAAAGTTATTATTCTGCCTGTCACTGCCTGTCCTGTGGCCTCCAAAGATTCACATCCATTGCAAATACAAAATAAACTTATTCATCCAAAGTTGCTCAAATTTTCAACCCATTACACTATTAACTCAAAGTTGAATCTTATCTAAATTTCATTAGCTCAACAGTGCCATCAAAATTTATCTAAATTAAGTATATGTGAAGCTGTGAGGAAAATTACTTTCCACCTGTGAGTCTGTGAAAATCAAAAAAACAAGGCATTTTTTCCTAAACTATAATGTGGTGCAGCCATAAGATAACAATTATAAATATTCTGGTTCAAAACTAATAAAAATAGAAAGACTATAAGTCACTGGTGTAAAGCAATTTCTAAATCCATCCAGGCAATCCCCTTCACTTTTAAAGCATAAGAATTACCTTCTGCCCAGCTGGTATGGCTCAGTGATTGAACATAGACCTATGAACCA
>NW_006380513.1:0-1625 GCF_000327345.1 Myotis davidii
AATGTGTGAACCTCTCTGCTCCCAAGGCCTCGATCATGAGTCTCTTGCTGGCTCTTACTAAGAGCACCAAGTGAGTTCCGTGTTTCACTGAGTGAATGTTGGCCTGGTTCTAGTTCATTGGCAAGTATAATATCACTTACGATAAAGCGTACTTGACAGCCATACCTGAACAAGTTAAAATGGCATTTCCTATAGAAACGCCTAACTTTCACATCAGTAATTTATTCTTTAGACTACTTTTGTGCAATAGTCTCTGAAAGAACAGTGGCTGAATGAATGCTTTCCTTCTGAAGGATTTCATTCCGATATCTGAATACAATACAATCACGTTTTAAAATGCAACTAAGAGTGGAATTCAGAGTAATCAGAAAGTTCTAGATTCTCAGCAAAATAATTTACTGACTAAAATATGAAAAGAATCTCATATGTATTTCTCCTCCATTAATGTCCCCCAGAACATATTACACAGGGTGTGCATTATAGTGCCCAATATTCTTCTGTAGCACAAGTTTGCCAATCACATTGACTGTGAGAGGGCCTTACTGTATTTGTATCTGTGATTTGTGTAAACTGATAGGAATTCAAAATCTAAGCAAAGTGAGACATAAAGCCATAATGAGGGCATAAAAAAAAGCAATTGTTCTCAGGTTGAGCAGAGTTATTTTTAAAAAATCTTTGTTGAATAACTAAATACTTGAGTCACATTATGCAGCAATTAGCAGTAAAATTCTGTAACTGAACTACATACATTAAAAACTGATTTAGCTGAACCAGGTCTAGACCTAATGTTCAGAACACAGGAAATGCTGAAGGTGTGTAATGGCCCATGCACAGATGCAGCGGAGGAGGAATGTAACAAAATTGGCATTGGCTTTTATTGGATCTCACATGGTCAAATAGCATTTATCTAATGTGAGGAATGAATTCAGTGAATTATCAAACAAACAGAAGCTTTTTCTGGTGGCAAATCTCTTTGGATTTATTGTAAAGCTCATTGGAGAGCATAACAACCTTTAAAATTTTGCTGCGAGGTGAGAAACTATCAGGCAAAGAGCAGTTATTAACAAGAGAGGATACATCACTTTGAACTCTAAACACTTGTTCTTTACACATGATGACTCTTACAGCAACAAATACAATGACAGATGTATATGATTTATGAAACATTTTCTTGTTTAGAAAAACAAAGGGATAAAATTGAGTTGATGGATATAGTAGCTGTGAGAGGAAAACCACTCTGTGTCTATATAATAAAAACTCTACAATAATGTCCTCTATTTCTTAACTCAGATGCTGCTGCTATTTATATTATCCAGTGATCTGGCAAGTAATTCTCTCAGTACTCTGAAAATCTAAATCATTACAGTTGATATACAGGAAATAGAGAAGTATGATTGCTAACTCAAAGAAAGGTTTCCATTGCATTTTTTTTTCTGAGAGTAAACAAAAGGGGTGCTGTGGTAGGTGGAAAAGTGGCCTTCCAGAGATGTCCACGTCTTCATCCCTGGAACCTGTGGATATGTTGCCTTACCTGGCAGAAAGGACTTGGCAGATGGGATTAGTTAAGATCTAAGATGAAAAGATTATTCTCAAACAAGAATAGATCCAGAGACAAATGTTAGGGG
>NW_006380514.1:0-1629 GCF_000327345.1 Myotis davidii
TGTGACAAAGAATCAGTGAGAATCAGCCAAATACAGAATTAAATGCAAGGTTACTGGTATTGGGTCCATCACTTAAAACCACTCACATGATGAGTTACGGAAAGAGAAAATTTAGTATTTTTATAATGAGTGCGCACAAGAATGGCAGCCACTCCCTCACAGCAGCACGCGTATGAGCTGCAGGGCAGTGGGCGGTGTTCTTAGGCGCCGAGGAAAAGAAATCTGTGGCCCTTGTTACTCAGGGATGCTTCCATTCTTTACAACGTTCCACTGACACCGCACGGTAGCCGCCTGCACATATGATAACATCACGCCGGGTAGATGGGAGGCACGGCACTTTTCTATCTTTCTCGGGTTATGAAGCTCAAGTTCTGAATGAACAGGGTCCAAGTTCTAATGGAATTCTCCCCTGGGGCACATCAAGTCATTTTACACAATGACACACTAAGAAAGGCAATTTATGGTGTGTGACTGCCTCTAATGCGACTTTTTCATCATTCCATTTGTTTTCCATTAGTCAGAAAGGAAGACATATGAACTACACAGAAACCTTTATATTGTGCTCCATGGGGGTTTCTCGTCTGTGGGAATGCTGGGCAAACACCACGTTTTCTAAAGCTTAGGGGAAAAATGGATGTTTCAGAACATCTCTTACCCTCAAATCTCTATCAAGAGTTTATAAATCATTCTAAAAGGGCATTTACATTTTTTTAAATTGCAAGTGGCTTACAAAATGGATTTTTAAAAGAGAAATGTTTGCTTAAAACTTTCATCAGTACTTTTAAGCCATTTTTAATGATGATCATCCAGGTTTCTGAAAACTTTGCAATTCAAATATAAATCAAATTAATTCGAAGCTGACGGCTCAGATTGTAAAATTTAAATCAATAAAGCCCTATTTCTAGTTATTTTGTCTGTCCTCAATCACAATGTTTGGTTCCCCTGTTTGGGTTTCTAATAAATTGTCAGCTGTACCATGTAAACATAGCTGTGGGGAAAATATTATTTATCATCATATATGGTCTATTTCTACTATTTACATGACATCTTCAGATCAGCTAGGCTTTCTGCTTTTTCCTTTACACTCTCTGGTTGCAGACAATTTCCTTGGTGTTAATTTCATTACATCTTTCCTATTAGTTTCACACATGCTCCCATCTTTCCTCGCCCTCCATCTATCCTCTGCACATGCGCACTTTCTTGGCACTGTTTGAGATAAGGGTGTAGGTCTGAGTTCATCCCTTCAATGTACTGGCTCATTCAGAGTCTCCGAATCCAGCCAGGTTGTGCAGGAAGGAATGACTAAACCCTCCATAAGGTACAATAGGGGTGGAACTACAATATAAAGTAGTGAGCTATTAAAAATAACCATGGCCTTTGGAGTTTATGCCGTCTCCGGCATTCAAGGTCAGATAACAGTAGCCAGACAATATGAGAGAAGGTGGAAACTGTTTTAAGACAGTGCCAGGGCCCTGCTATCTTCTGAGGTGGTGAGCACCTTTATAAGGTATACCTCAGAAGTCCGTTACTCATGGTGTAATCACCAGCATAACTGATAAAAGATGATTTAGAAAAATAAAGCAGAGTGAGAAAGACGATCTTAAAAATTACTGAATTTATCCTGAAGAA
>NW_006380515.1:0-1627 GCF_000327345.1 Myotis davidii
GGGCAGAGGCATTCCCTTTGGTGTAGCACAGGGTGGAGAGCAGAGGTTGGTTCACCCTCAGCACACAAGGTTCCCAAAGTAGATATGAGGGAACCCTCCCCAGCATACAGTGTGGTGGTCCTCACTATTGAAACAGGCATCCCACAATTATTGGGGAGGCTCCTTTCCCAGCTAGGAAAGGTGAAGATTCCCCCCTCCTAAGCACTGTGTTCCCAAAGTAGCCAGCTAGTGATGTGGGGGCTCTGTTCCCACTGCTATAGGTCCTGGCACTTCCCTTGGGGGCATAAGGTTCCCAAAGTAGAACATGGGGCTCCTTTTCCAGTGCAACATTTGCAGGGGACCCCCCCATCTTGGGCATGGGGTACCCAAAGTAGATTGAGATTACCCTCCCCAATGCAGAGGTGTGAAGCCTCTCAGACATGAAATTCCTAAAACATCATAGGGGGTACCCTCCCCAGCACTAGGAGGTGGGGGCTCCCCTTCCAGAGGTACAGTTCACAAAGTAGCATGGGGGGTTCCCTCCCCAGTGTGGAGGGTTGGGGCTTTCCCTTCAGTTGGAGAGTTCCCAAAATAGCACAAAAGGGCTGCCTTTCAGAATGGTAAGGGGGACAGTTTCTGGGTAGAAAGCTACCAAAGTAGACAGGGAGGCACCCTCCCCAGCAATGGGGTACATGGAGGAGGGAGAAGCCTTTCTCCAAGGCATGAGGTTCCCAAAGCAGATCCAGGAGCTCCCTCCTCAGCACAAGGGAATGGAGGCCCCTCTAAAGACAGGGTCACCACGGTAGTATGTGGGGGTCCTCCCCAACCCAAGGTTTCTGGGACCTCCCTCAGGGATACAGGGCTCCCAAAGTACCCCAGGGGGCTATTTCCCCAGCCCAGGTGGTGGGGACCCGTTCTCTAGGAAATAGCACAGAAGACACTAGCCTCAGTGCAGTAGAGTGGCTGCCTACCCTCTGTGGCTCAAGTATCCCAAAGTATCATGGGGTGCTCCCTTCACAGCGAGAGGCAGAGGAGAGTGCTCTGTGGCAGAGGTAGTATAGGGTGTCCCTTTGCATCATTGGGTTTTGTGCCCCTGCCCCTCTCCAGAGCAACAGGTAGCGTGTAGGGGGGCTCCCTCCCATGTGTGGGGGTAGGCCCCACCCTCTGGACTACAAGGTTCACATAGTAACAGGGGTGCTTCTTGCCCTATGTGTTTTGGATGGAGACTCCCCTTCAAGGTGGGGTTCCTAAGGGCTTGCCTTCTGAGGCCTTCCCAGTGTGGGCTTCCACCCTCTGGAGCATAGGTATCTGAAGTAGCAAGGGAGGTACCTTCTCCATCATGGGAGAGGCAGATTTGACCACCCTCCTGGAAGGGGTACCACTCAGACTTTCTCCTCAATGCGAGAGGGTATATTTGGGCCATCCCTCCAGATCTCGGGGTTCACTCCCTAGTGCTGGGGTATGGGAGGCTCCTCTATGCAGGAAGGCAGGGGTAAGAGGAGAGAGGCAAAGGGAGTGGTGTGGGATCCCAAAGTAGCACAAGGGTGGTGGGGTCTTACTTCCTAGTTCTAAGTTTGGGGAAGGACCCTTCTCTGGGGCACACAGAAAATAGCACCCAGGGCAGGACCTTCTCTCTCAAGTAAGGGGG
>NW_006380516.1:0-1629 GCF_000327345.1 Myotis davidii
GTAATATTATATTTAAAATCGTTTTTCTTGAAAATAAAAAGAACAATGTTTCTTTGATTGGTTGTCTTGTCATTATATCCTTATGCTATTGGTGCCTACTAGAAGAAAAAACAATGAAGCACCCCTCAAACTTCTTCCAGCACACACACAAAAGAAAAAACAATTAAGGAATGTAACTGAGATTACCACTGGGAAATGGGTGGGTAATTAGGAAGAACAGTTGCTACAAGCACTACGACTTCAATTAATGAGACTCGAACTAAAACCTTCATTCTGTTAGACTCTTCACACTCCACTTTCAGTGGCAACACAAGTCACAAGGTAACATGGCATGAAAAGAAAGAAAGATTAACAACTGCTGAGCACTGATGTGCCAGGTACTGTGCCAAGCCCTTTAAAGACATTGACCCACATAATTTCCACCACGATCCTGAGGCAGATAAGCATTTATTTTCCCCATTTTGTAGCTGGGAGAACTGAAGTTAAGTGATTTGCCCAAGGTTATATGACCTTGAAGAGCCTTTCTCCTTATGGATAATGAGTATTACATAAATGACTATATTTTCCCCTTTGTTAAAGATGCCACAAAACTCCAATTCAAATGATCATAACATAATCTCTGCTCATAGATTTTATTTAATTTCTATTTTTCATGTGTTCTTATAAGACAAATAAAATCCTTTATGAATCAAAGTAGAATAAAGACTGGTAGAAAGATGGGTGCCAAGGACAGTGATCCAGATTTATCTGATTCCAACGATGTTAGATTGGAAGGACTGAGTTGAACTGAGTTGTGTTTTGTTTTGTTCTGTTTATGCATCCTTCGGGACTTTCTGGAGTGAATCTAGATCTCTTTTTCTTAGGCTTGCAGCAGACCTCTGAGCAATTTCCTCTAAGACCATCACCATCTTCTCTCTCCTATTGAATGGGCCCAGGGTTCTTTTTCTAAAGCACTGACCTATCCCAACAAGTCAGGTACCTATGGCTGAAACTGAAAACATCCACTTACTGCCCCAAACAAACGCTAAACTCTCAGTAAGATCTGCATGCCATGGTATTAGGAGAAAGGATACTGATGCCTGCAATTTACTTTGAAATGCATCAAAACATAACATGGGGGGAGAGTAACATGGATTAATAAATGATGGGGAGACAGATAGAGATAAATGGATCTGTGGAAAAGCAAATATAGCAATTGTTCACTGTAGAGTTGAAATGACAGATATAGGATGTTCTCTTTACAATTCTATCACCTTAACTAATGAAAAAAATTTTAATTTTTTTCATTAAAAATATTGGGGATTATAGAGAAAGAAAAACGTAATGGTGGCTGTCAGGGGCTTGGGAAATTCAGTTTAAGATGATGAAAAATCAGATCCAGGTGGAAATCTATCTGGAGCTGGACAGTAGTGACGGTTTCACAACCAGTGAATGTATGTAAAGGCCACCGAATTGCACACTATCAATGGCAAGTATTATATTATGTGTATCTCAACACTAAATAAATAAATAATAAAATGTGGGAGAAAGTGAGTTAGTCTTAAAAAATTGCTATAGCAACAATAATTGCTCTTGATAATACACAGGATAGAAAATGAGACAACTATTTTACATAAATAACAAAAAAAA
>NW_006380517.1:0-1629 GCF_000327345.1 Myotis davidii
AATGCTTCTAGAGACTTCTTCAGTTCATTTTGTGCGGGAGGTTAGACCTAAGGTCATATGCTAAGGATAAAGAAAGACTACAAAACTGACTTACAATATGTATGCTCTCTCAATGACTAAGAGACTAATAACCTCAACTCTAGGGTACTAGGCATTGAAAGTTTATAATCAGATCAAGAGTGTTTGAGACAAATAATTTATATTAAGGTCTACTTAAATGAAATGGCACACAAAAAGACCTATAAGTGTCCCCTTGGGCCTTTTATAGGAATTTGTGCCAATTTAGCTAATAAAGAAGAACCATCTCTAGGTATATTTGTGTTAGTTGCATGTTACAGGTTTTCAGTAAAACATGTTCTATCCCAATGTTTTCTTTTTTTTTCTGTCTGAGATATTTGGTAAATCATTGTCCATAGAAGTTACATTGTCTTCAAGATTATAACACTTTCCAAAATGTCATATATTTATTTCATATATTTTACACTTCCAACTGTTATGCTGTAATGGATTTTCCCTGTTCTTATAAATATTATTCTCAATTTAAGTATCATTTTGAAAATAAAATTCAAAATATTCTTTACTCTCCTTCCTTTTCCTGGGTATACAAAAACTACATTTCCCAGCCGCCCTAATAATTTTGGTGCTTTGTGATTGAGTTTTGGGAATGTAGGGAGAAATGATGTCACATCAAGTCCAACACAATTCATAGCATTGTACTTTTCTCCCATGCTCTTACCTGTGCATGGATGTGATTGAAAGTGAAGGATCCTAAGATGGCAAAGTTGCAAATGAGGCATCCAGGGCACTGACTTCCAGTAGAGCTGGAAAGCTAAGCAAGAATTTTACTGGTTGTTTAAAGTCACTGCCATTATAGCATTTGCATGTTTTGGCAGTTTGTGTCAATTATCCTGATTAATAGAATAATAGCAAAGGGAACAATTGACTTAGAGGTTTCATAGAGAGGAGATTTGTCACTGAATATGCAGAAATATTTGAAGGATTGCAACATTATTACTCATATTTTGTGTAATCATGGCATCATTAAGAAGAAAAGTTTTAAAAAAATCAGTTTTTTAAAGAAAAGGCATATTGCATATCAACATGCATGCCTACAGTATAACTATATAAATTGATGCCATGTTTATTTGCACATTTGTTATATACCATGCATATGCAACTTACAAAATCTGTGAATAAATATATTAATTACACAAACTTTAGAACAGCATTTCATAGAAGAGAATGCTAAAGGTAAATGATGATTAATAACAGCCTATTTCACAGATAATTGGAGTGATAGACCTATGATTCTAACTTGGGTCTCTGTAATTACAAAGTCTTCACTTTCTCTAGTAAACTATACTGTGTGTGGTGTTTTGTTGTTCTTCCCACAAATATGAATGCATACAACACACACAACTAAAGGGGACATTAATTATTACACTTGATTATGAATTTAATGTATCAAGAATATGTATATTTCTAATCAGGAATATTATGTTTATATATTGAAATGCTTTTTGGGGGGATATTAATATCTTTAGAAAATATGAATGATAACTTTTCTATCATTTCCATATTTACTATTCCTATTATTTTTATCATTATATATTCACACAGTTGTGGGGG
>NW_006380518.1:0-1631 GCF_000327345.1 Myotis davidii
CTAAACAACACATCCTAAAGGTCAGTCTATATTCAGACTGGGATCTCTTCAGAACAAGGTCCCCATGGAATTTCTTTGCATTCCAGAACTTGGCACAGTGCCTGGCACCTGTCAGACCCTCAGCAAATGTTTGATGAATTGAATACCTAATCACTGGGCACACCAGCTTCCCATCCTATCTGCACATTCGTCTCTCTTATTCCACAGCATCTAAGAGAGAGTTGCAGAGCTGCATGATGCCTGGCACATTGAGGGCCCTTAACAAATGTTTACTGGAGGATTAGGCATGTGATGAGAATTACACGGCAAAGCCTGTCAGACAAACTTCTCATTAATAATAGCTGATCACCTGGTGTACTGAGCCAGGAAGTGAGGGTGTGCTGAGGGAGTCCCTGGTGTGGCCAGGGCCTCTGATATTGAAGAGGCCACAGCTATGTTTGCTGCACATGCCACATGGCCTGGGTGGATTTGGGCTTGGGGAGGGTTGTTTTGGTTTTCTGCTTTTGTAACCTGCTCAAGCTTCTTCAAACACTACTGCTTTTTAATGTTTGCCCCCTTAATCACCTTTAGGTCTCAGCAGATCTCATGGAGCTGCACATGAAATCACTCGGAGATCTTTTACATCACTGCATCTTTCCTGAAAGACTCGGATCCTGTAGGATCCAATA
The DNA here is from genome assembly GCF_000327345.1 of Myotis davidii. Lineage (NCBI taxonomy): Eukaryota > Metazoa > Chordata > Mammalia > Chiroptera > Vespertilionidae > Myotis > Myotis davidii. The sequence goes on from NW_006380518.1 coordinate 669, forward strand.
TGTTGTGTTCATTTTGAAGAATGTATCATTAACTGTCACAGTGATTCTACTGCTATTTTGCTGGACAGCATTCACAGCAGAAAAGCTACGTGAGTGATGTGGCCACTAGATAATGTGAGCCCTAAACTTTGCTTAATCTTGAATGGCTTGAGAGAGGTTAGGGGTATTTAAATATGTCCTTTTTTTTTAATAACTGTTACTGAATGAAAACAAAAATTGGAGTAAAAGAAGCTACTGTAAATTGGAATTTATTTATGTATTTCCGGGTGTGACTCATATTTTAGGCAATGCCCTATTTGTGTACACAGCTGTGGAATGTGAAAATATTCTTACCACTAATGCATCGAAGTCAATACATTGTGCTTCCTTTGCAGATTACATTATTTGAAAGATGAAAAGATCACTTCAACAAGCAGACCTCTTTCTCATAGTTTAGGATCTCATTGAACTCTCTCTTTAAAATGTCACAAAAAAGGCTCACTTGAACTAACATTAGGGTTTAGATTGGGTGGAAGCTCAGATCTTTCCATGAATGGTGTGTGCGCTGAGTTGTGTATGTTTGTGTGAAGATAGGAGAGTGAGTCCAAGCACACAGAGCAAAAGAGGCTAGAGAATATATGCAAGTTTGAAATCAGAGGGGAAGATAACAAGTAAATGTTCTTTTAAGTTAGCCACCAAAATCATTATAGGAACAAGAACTGGCCAAAATACCTGAGGCCTGCCAAGGCAGCACACCTTTGTCTACAACAAAATACAGACTGGCAATTTAGAGCACAGACACTTATTTCCTCACAGCTCAGGAGGCTGGAAGTCTGAGGTCAGAGTGCCAGCATGGTGAGAGTCCTTTCTGGCTTGTGGCCAGCCACCCTCCCACTGTGCTCTCACATGGCCATTGCTCTGTGTGCACACATGCACTTGCAGAGGGGCACTGAGAAGAGAGGGGGCGGGAGAGAGAGAGAGAGA
>NW_006380519.1:0-1629 GCF_000327345.1 Myotis davidii
AAAAAATCAGGGTGTTTTTTCTTTGGTTAAGAAATCTTCTGCTCCTCTAATATTTTAATTTTATTCTGCTCCATTTCTAAGTGATTCCTTGCTTATAGTAGATCCACATTTGTGAACCAAATAAAATTAGAAATGAAGCTTTTTAATTCAAAGTTGTATTAAAAGGAGGTACAACACATTGGAGAAGGGCTCCTCGCCTCCGCCTTCCACTTAGTCATGGCATTCATGTGGCTATGAGACCCACCTTAATATTTTCTTTCTTGAAGTATCATTGGAATCACCGGGGGAACTTCGAAATAAACATCCCTGATATGATCCCAAGGATAATTACGTGAGTCCAGGTAGAACCCAAGAATCTGTACTTTTTAAAAGTTTGCCAGCCTCAGGAACTTCGATGATCAACAGAATTTGGAACCAATGCTGTTTAAATTCTCCATCAACAAGGGCCAACCTAAATACTTTGTAGGTGACATGATTTCTTGTTTATTTAAAATTAGTCAGAGAATGACATCTAGACAGGCCACGATAAGCCCAGAGCATAAGGCATGCTGACTAAGATTCCGTGTCATGTATTGCCAGTGTAAGTTTTTAATCCAACTCATCTGGACCAGTTTAGAACGTTATTTGTGTTCCTACTGATGACCTTCTGCCCAGTGCAATTAGAAATGAAGAGGTGGGCTCCTCTGTAGGTACTTAGATTGAGGATGGTATGATATCTTGTCATTCTATAGGAGACAGGAGGCAGATGGGAGTCAGATTTAGAAAGAAATGATGGAAACTGGTCCCATGCATCACCAAGAGCCTTCTATGGGCACCAATGAAGGAGGGAAGGTGAAATACATGGAATATAGGACGTATGACTAGTTACTCTATTAACAGTGTGAGTTTCAGGAGCTTTTGGCTTTAGGAGCTGTGTGAGAATGAAGAACTTGCTTTCAACAGAGAGGAAGTATAGCAGTGTAGTTACATGAGACTTAAAACAAAATAAGGACAGCATTTAAAGTTTGGTAAGAAAGGGACAAATAAAACTCTACATTTGAATGTTCTTTTGTGTGTGCTGAAAGAAAACACACAAACCTGGGTGTTTACATAAGAAACTAGAAACAAAGATTATCCAATCTGAGGTGTCAGGTCTTGGCAGATGGTTGAGCAGAGATGGAAGAAAGGTATTTTAATTCTATATTTTTGACATTTTCTGAGTTTTGAATCATGTGATTTTATGCTTATTCAAAGATTTAAAAGTTTGAGGACCTACACATACTACTAAGTTCTATTCTTATCCTTCTGTTAAGAAAATACCTAAAGAGAGACCATTGTGAATTCAGCAAAATATTTCCATTAATTGTATTTTATCAATGACAACAGCATTTACATGTTTGAAACATAGCAGTGTGTATTAGCACAAGACATATCACTTACTCAAGCTATCGATGAGCACACATGGACCCCTTCTAATGACATCCCCATGCCATGCCTCAGGGAAACCTAGTCTCCTGTGTGCCGGCCACCTGACATTCTTGGATTACTCTCCTCTCCACAAAGCCAAGTGTTGGACAACTTCATGATATAAATCCCTAATGTATAGATCTTATAATAGTTACTAGAGGCCTGGTGCACGAAATTCATGCA
>NW_006380520.1:0-1631 GCF_000327345.1 Myotis davidii
AAAAAACAGATTACTAACTTCTGAAAATGTTAAACATATTATTAGAGTCAACAATTCCTAAGTATCTACCCAAGAGAAGTAAAAACATACACTCATGCAAATACGTGTACATAAATGTTCACAGCAACACTATTTTTACAGCTAAAACTTGAAGCAATCCAAATGTTCATCATCTGGTGAATGGACAAAGAAAATGCAGCAAATATCTATTCAATGAATTCTGAACAAAAATGAATGAATTAATGAAATATCTACAATGTAAATTTTGTCTAAAATTATGCTAATTGAAAGAATCCAGTCACAAAGGACTATATATCATATCATTCAATTTATATGAAATTTCCCCAAAATCCTACTTGAATCTCTAGATACAGAAAGCAGTTGAGTGATTCCCTATGGATTAACTGGAAACAAGTAGGAAAGAACTATTTAGGATAAACAAATTTTTCTAAACTGGATTGTAAAGGGTTTCACAGCTTTATGAATTGACTAAACTTAATTGACTTGCACACTTAGAAGTAATTACGTGGAGAGTCAAGGGGAAGCGGGCCTACAAAGGATAAAGATAACTGGATAAACCAGGTTGGTAGACAGAGATATTTCATTTTTGTTAATGCATGAGGTTGACTAGGATGAGCACCACAGATGAGACTGGCTGGCCAGAAAGTCCTCACTTTTCTTGTAAAGTTGCCATGGTGTTAGAATAAGTTGTGGGTAGGTTAGGGTTTGTGTCATTTTAAATTTTGTCTCCTCAGATGCCGCCTACAAATCTGTCTAAGTTAATTAGAACTACCCTGAGGCTAAATCAGGGTCATGGTGAGGTCTCTGTCAGGGGAGCCCTGGGGAGAAGCGCTGAACTGGTTCACCGAAACAATGTCTGTGGTTGCTTGGAAATCTAAGATCATGTGTTTCTAATATCTTTAGAAATAGAGAAGGAAAAAGTCATCTGAGACTACAACTGCCTTAAAAGAAAGCTGTAATCTTAGGACTCTTCCCTTCCTTTCTGCTTCTAAGGAATACATTCCCTATTCTGTTCACTGAGCACCTTGATGGGCTTTGTGTATAGAAAAGCATTGTCCCCATGGACCTGGAGACATAGGACTTCTCACCCTGCATCTTGGATCTTCATGTGCCTTTCTCTACTTTTCTCATATTTGTTCCTTAATTTCCTGTCCTCTTTCTCCCAGGAGTCACTTATCTAACTAAAAAAAGAAAATAGGGCATATAATGAATGCAAAAATGTCATTAAAACCCTCAGCCTTTTCAATATCTATTATTACCTTTTTCACTGTAACAATCAGAAACATTTTTTTGGTTTTACATAATGGAATATTCATGCCTATTCTTCAGTGTTTGTCCCAGAAAATCCTATAAAGTTATATTTCCATTTCATTGTCTGTTAGGAATAGTCATAAGGAAATGCTACCCCTCATCCACATCTGCCCAGACACTGCAATAGAGGAAATGACCTTGAAGAGGAAAAAAGGCCACGGCTCTGAACTACTTAATAAGCAGACTTACACTGACTGCTTGAGATGAAAGACATTTAATGTCCTCATTTGTGGCTGAAGATGATTCTTTATTCAAAATGAAAGATTTAAAACTGGACAGATACATGCAAAAAAAATGAA
>NW_006380521.1:0-1630 GCF_000327345.1 Myotis davidii
ACACACAAAAAAATACATGTTTCTCAACTATGAAAATAAGATAACCATTGGCTTTGTTTTTTAAGTGCATTGCACAGGCCATTAATGTGGCATCATTCCCACTCCTGTTGAAAATCAGGGACCTGTTGATTAAAGTCCAGTATTTTTGGCATAGCCCCTTGTAAGCTGGCCCATGTGGCTTCACAGCTTGTTCTGCAGCTTTCCCCTGTGGCACATCACAGCCTTATTGCAGCAGGGAACTCATTGTGTGGGGTGAATGCAGACTCGGGAGCCAGACTGCCTGTTTTCACAGTGGAGTCCCACTCTCCTTAGCTGTGTGATCTTGGGCATGTTACTTCAGCTCTCTGTGCTTCTGTTTCTTCCTCTGTAAAGCAGGGATGTTTTTTCAAAAGGTGTTTTCTGATGATGTTGTTTTAAGGATTAATGAGTTAATAACAAAAACAATTAGAGCAGTATCTGTTCCATAGTAGGTACAGTGTAAGGGTTAGCTAGTACTCTTCTTCTTTAAAGATGTATTTTTTATAATCATAGATTTTTGTTGTGTTTGAGTATTTTTCCTAGTGAAATGTTCTGCCCACTTCTTTTCTTGTTCTTCTGGCAAATGTTCCATGTCTGAAGAGGCTTTTAGCATAATGGTTAATGGTGAGTAATTTGATACTAGTCTGGCTGGCTTTGAAATCTGTCTCCATTTCTTGGTATCAAAATGGCTTTGAACATATTAAACTCCCCAGCACTCAGTTTTCTTGTTTATATGGTAGAGATGATAATTATATGATCTGTCTCCCTCTGTTTTTATAAGAATTAAAGACATAATTTGTGTAAAACACTTTGCACAATGTAAGCACTTAATAAACATCAATTATTGAGACATCTCTATTCAGCTTTCTCCCACAGGCCTCCGAGCCCAAGGTAGAATTAAATTCTCCTTCACCATTATGCCCATAGCACATCAGCAACACTTTTATCGACCTGTATTATAGCTACGTATATATTTAATAGCTACAGGTTGATTTGCTGAGTTGCAGTGGATACAATATTTGTAAAATGTAGTGGTTGACTCCTGTCATGGTTATAGCAGATGGAATTCAAGATTATATTTCAAGTAAAAGGAACAATGTGATTTTGCCAGTTTAGAATGGAGAGAAAGGGGACAATGTGTCGTATGTGTAGGGGAAAAATGTGAGAGACAGCCACTTAAAGAAAAATAGCAAGGCAGTAGGCATATATTGTTCCTCTGAAGGTTGTTAGGTTGCTGTCCTTTGGACAAATGTGTTGTCTTTAATGATTTTCTAGTTTATATCTTTTACCACAGCCCATATTTCCCATGCCTGCAGAAAAGGGCCTACAGACCAAGAAGTTCAAAATATATGAGAGGGGTTCGTGAGTGCTGAATTCCTCCTTGAATACTGTCATTGATGATTGCAGATAAGTCCCCATCGTATCCTCTCAGATAGCTCTGATTTCCCCAGTGTTCCTAAAGACTGATAGGCTCCTTCCTCTGAGCATGAAACCAACATGTATTTGGAGGAAGGAAATGCTGAGTTGAGTGGAGGTCTTTTCCAGTTCTGCTTGCCATACATATTAGCTTTGAAGTTTGTCTACGAAATGTTCATTAATGGACTTTTGTGTA
>NW_006380522.1:0-1631 GCF_000327345.1 Myotis davidii
GTATGGTCAGTTACCCTTTTTGTCTTTTATTAGTTAGGATAATTCTTTTTGTAGCACTGTGTTCCCTTGGCCTTTGTGACACCAACTTCCCTTTGATTTTTCTATGATTTAAGTATTTAACTAATTTGCCTTCCCTTCCTTTTTGTTGACTTCTCATTCTTCTTTAACCTCTAAATTGTTTAGTACCTTGGAGCTCAGTTATAGGACCTCTTCTCTCCTATATCTATACACCAGTTCTGTAGGTCAACTCACACTATTTCATGTTTCTTATGTGTTATTGATTCCAAGAAATATATCTTTAGCCCAGATATTTCCACTGACCTGCCGGCTTGATATCTAAGTTGACTGTGTAATTTGTTGCTCAGGTTAGTACACTTTTGAATGTGAATATAATTTATTCTGTGACAACCTGTGTAAACCAGGACTGACATTGGCTATAAACTGTTTTACATGATCACCACATCTCTATCGAATGGTCACTCACCATATGCATTTTTATTTTGTGACAAAGATGGTTAGTAGTCTATAAATATTCATTTTTTACTTTTTTTTTTAGTGATAGAAAGCTTAATCTTCAACTAAGCTCATAATTTCCTAGAATAAGAACTCAATGTTTCAAAAGCTCTTGCAGTTTGATATGACAAGGTGGCTAAGTTCTGGGCATTGAACTATAAAATAACTTGGTATATGAAACTTACAGGAAGCAGCTTAATGTAGGGGATGTGCCCTCCTATTATCATGTTCCTGTTATTCTGCCTAGATTATGAATAAAAGAGCCATTTAGAAGCTCTGAGTAGAAGCCACATAGTGAGGGCAGCAGTAGAAAAGATGGAAGGATCTTTGATATTGATAAATCATGAGCCATTAAACTATCCCCCTGCACTGCTTTTATGTGAAAGATAAATAAATGCTTATTTTGTTACAGCCTTTTTAAATTTAGTATTTATTTCAATTAAATCTAATGCTCACTAAAAGAGGTGTCTAAAAGTTATTAACTATTTCTTTATTTGACAAATATTTATTAAATGACTGGTACTTTCTATGTATTTGGGAGAATCATGAAAGGGTTTAAAAAGTCTGATACTAGGGGGTAGGTTGATAGTCTAAATGCAGGTGACAGTGAGTTAAAGGCTTGAACAGGTGATCAGTTTACCCATGAATGTGTCTGGAGGAAGGTCCTTCCAGGCAGAGAGGATAGTCATACAGAGACCCTAGATTAGAAGTATGCTTGTTCAAGGGAAAGAAAGGAAACTAGTGAAACAGGAATCGACTGTTTAAGTAGGGAATATCAGATATGAGATCTGAGAGGGAGTGGAGAGACAGATCATAAAGGGCCTATAGACCATGGTAAAGACTTTGGCTTTTACTGTAAGATAACAACTATTGCAAACTTTTGAGCAGAAACATGACATGATCCGAGTTTAGTTTTAATAAGATCTCACTGTCTGTAATGTGAAAATAGACTGTGAGGGTAAGGGATGTATAGAAACGGTAGAATCAAGGTGACCAGTTTGTAGACTACTGAATTAATCAAAGTGAGAAATGATGGTTGTAAACTTGATATAGCCTTAATATTGCCTCCCATCCAAAGAGTTCTTTCTGCAGGTTTCTGTATCTCAGCAAATAGAAAC
>NW_006380523.1:0-1631 GCF_000327345.1 Myotis davidii
TAATACACAATAATATTAAATCTGAACTGTAATTGAACAAAGAAGCTATGTTATCTATGTACAACTGCTCTCACCAAATGTTAATAATAGACAGATCTTTGTTATTTATTCCAAATTGAGTCCCACTCAGTGTGATACTTGGATGGAATACGGAGCTATCGATTAGGAGTGGAGTGCAGAGAGGGTGTGAAAGTGGCATCCTGCTCAAAATTACAGAATGCATTTGAGCTGACTTAAATCCTAAGACCCCTTTCACAGGTATGATGCTCTCGTGCTGTTTCTGTCACATTGCAGATACCAAAGCATATAAAGAAGAAACACTTGAAATCAACTGATTAAAAAGGCTTTCTTCATTTTATCACATACAAGTAAATCTTAACTCGCTGGAAAACACACACACACATTTTGACTTTTAAAACTGAAGCAGTTCCGTAAAGAACCAGATCTATTTGCGCGAGTCAGGCAAGAAAACACCAACTGATAGTTCCTCTCTCCTGCTCTCCCTCCCTGCTTTTTCTCCTCCACAAGCCATCTCCATGTACTGCACAGTAATCCATTACAATATGTTCCAACATCTGCCTCCCCATATGATGTATGACCTATTCTATTGACCCTTTTTATGCCGCTTCAGACTTGCTGCTCGTTACTGTGGGAGGATGAGTACTGCGTCTATGCCTGAGGTCACCAACCAGTAAATGCATCTCCGTTTGGCAAGGTAAGAAGGACACTGGCTGGAAAGCTCTTCAAATCTTTATATGCCAGTTCCTATACTCATATCTCTAACTGGTTTAATCTATTGGGAACAATAAAACACTGATGAAATTCCTTTCAGAGTAACGATAAGAAGAGAAATGCTGTTAACCAGGGTGGGGAAATTCTGTTGTTACCGACTATTCATCATTTAATGCAGGAAAACTGAGGATTATGAGAAAGATTTTTAAAGAAATCACTTCTGTTCGCCTAAGTTCATAGTTGTGAAACTATTGTTCATTTTAACCCCATAGATTGGGGAGGGGTGTAATATTCATCAAAATTTAAAAAATAGCATTTTATCTCAATACAAAAATAATTACTCGTTCATAATAAACCAGACTAAGTATTATTCTGCATAGTATAAAAATCAGACTCACTTCCAGAATGAATGGTTGCTAGATTCTTGAAAGTGTAAGGCGCACATAAGGAAGGGCCAGGATTTGCTCAGTGGTGATACTGAGCCAGCCTAGAAGTCTGGCTGCTGCTTCAGGGGTCGCCATAACAAGTCTGTGTGCTCAGTGGAAAAAGGGAAGGCTCTTAGTGATTCAATAACTTGCCAAAGGTTAAGCAACCAGCAGCTCCAGAAGTATGAGTATCCATGGTCGCTCTCCTTTCTAGCTTGTGCCAGATAAACTTGCCACATGGGGACCCATGTTACCATGTGAAAATGCTTTCCAGACTTAAACTTCATGTGATGAAATCATCTCCCTCTACCGCATTGGGATTCACCTCCCTGCTGGTCAGTGGAAATAGGATGTCTCCTGAACTCTGAGTCAACAATAGTTTCCAAGGCCAAAGGTTAAAGCTTCAAGAGTAAAGGGTTTCTTGCCCTAACCATTTTGGCCCGGTGGATGGAGCGTCGGCCTGCGGACTGGGGG
>NW_006380524.1:0-1631 GCF_000327345.1 Myotis davidii
TTGCTGGGAGGAAACCCCAGGCTGGAAGTCCAGATGTTCCAGATGCGATTTGTCTAAACACACTGGACCCTTTGAGGTTCAAACCTTTCCTTCCTTGAAGTAGCTCAAATGGAGGAAGGGACCCACAAATACATGTATTTATTCACCCAAGTGTTTAGAAGGAGCGAGAGACAGAGGATATGATTGAGGTCAGATAAGATGAAGTGAGGAAGGTAAACAGTGGGAGGCATTTTCAGCCCCACCATTCTCATTTCCTTACTCATTCTCTCCCCCCTTCTATTCCTTTCAGCATCCTTTCTTCCTTCTTTCCCTCTCACCCAACTGTCTCCACCATCAGACCAAAGAAAGATCTTTCCCGTTTAAGTACTCCTTCCCAAGAAGTCTCAGAATTCCTTACCAAGCCCACAGCCCCCTCCCCAAAGAAAGTAAGACATCAGAAACCTCTATAGAAAAAAATGAGTTGTCTATAATTGTTGATGATACATGCATTGTAAACCTCATTCATGTCATGTGACTGCCCAAGAAACACCTGATTGGACCAGAAACAGGCATGTGACCTAAGGGAAAATTATTCACAGCTGGCTAGCAGGCTTTGCGCTTTGCCCAATAGAGCTAACCCTGATAAACAGAACCAACAGTACCCTCATGTACAATGAGTTTCAATATGAAATATACAGAGAAACTAAGAAGTTGGATCAAAAGAAGTAAAATGATCCAGAGAGAGGAAGCCGGAAACAGAAGCCAGGAGGTAGTGAAGTCTAAGAGGCGGTGCAAGCCCTTAACACATAGAAGCCGGGGATGCACAGGAATGAGATGGAGACCCAGACAGGAAAGAGAAATGCGTAGCAGCAAGACTCATGGTGGAGACAATAATTAGCTCTCTCATGATGACAGGGAACACGGGGCACAGAACCGGATGCCAGCTGCCGGCTGAGTAGCTCTCAGAAATGCTTTCACTACAGCCACAGTCGATCTTGAACAGAACTGCAGTCACTAAAATACAGTCCACTGTTTTGTAATTACTGGTGCCTTTTCTCTTTCTTTTTCGCTGTGAGCAACCTTTTATAAACACCTGGGTTTGTTCTGTTTCTTTTCTAGTAGACTGGATTGCGCTGCAAATATCCTCACTCCGTGGGAGAAGTGTACCTGCCCAACCCACTGATGTTGGGACTAACCAGGTGAATTGGCTTTGGGCAGTGAGATGAAGGTGGGAGCGGCAGTGTGCTGGTCTATCAGAGGCATCCCGTGTCCTGCTTGCATTGCTCAGTGCAGCACAGTGTGCCCAGGTAGCTGCTGTCTCCTCAGGGGGGGCCCCAGTGGGGCGGGTGCAGCAGACCCGAACTGGATCCACACCCACTGGGTCCACAGACCAGAGTGAGAAATAAATGCTTATTATTGTACGCTACTGGGATTTGGTTGTTTGCTAAGCAACGGAAGTTCACAATGTGATTTACAATTTAAAAGAAATCTGAAATAACACTTCTTTAGAGTTGAAAAAGAAGTCCAAAATAGAAAACATTTCATGGACCTTCATGCACAGAGTAACATTTTTTAGAAGGAAAAAGGAAGGAAATAATCCCAGTGCTTAGCACACTCTGTGCTCTCAAAGTCCTCCCCTCCCCTCCCCTCCC
>NW_006380525.1:0-1631 GCF_000327345.1 Myotis davidii
AAATCCAGGATTTGAGAGATGGCCCTTCAGCAGAAGAGGATGTGAAATATCTTCAAAGACAGACAGGGATTCCCTCAAGTTTATGGCAGCCATTAGGCCTGTACTTTTCTTTCCCCATTATTAGATTGTTGTTGATTACAATTAGGGAACTTATAGCTTTGAAATTATCTTTTTTATGACCTTGTGGCAGTTTAAAGGTGATACCTCATTGATTAAATAGGTTTTAGTTCATGCTTCCTTTTACTTAATGACCTGAAAACATATTATCCTGATTTACACATAAAATCATGCTGAAAAGCATGTGGCATTCACGAGAATATGTGTGTTTAAGTAGAATTAAATTAGTACTGAGAGTTATTAAAGAAATCTTCCATGCCTTTGTCCAGTGAACTGTGTTTCAAACTGAAATGAATAATAAATGAACCGAAATGTACAGAAGCGAACCAACTTATGGGCAGAGAAGGCTCTATATGCTATTTACTTTTCATTACATTCGGGTTGTTATCATTATTGCCATTTACTTGGTTTCAGTATTAGATCTCTTTTATGGTGATGTTGAGTTCCTACCGTCTTGCTATGTTGGATTATGCATGATTTGTAATGATTATACTCTTAGCCATGCTGTCTTCTCCGTGTAGTTTAAAACATAATAGAAGGTGTGGGTAAAACAAAAATGCTGATTTTTTTTTTCTTTATCAAAGGGTTGCTATCAAACATAGCCCGGAAAACCTCCTTTACTCCCTGGATCTGGCCAGATCCTACTCACTTGTTTAGGTGTCAACTTAGAAATCGGTCCATCAGCAAGTCATCTTTCACTAAGCGAGGCAGGGATGGGGCCAGTCTGTGTCCCGCGGTCGAATCGCATGTTATTGAGGTACCTGTCTGGCCAGTCACAGGTCACAGGATCCTACACAACAGGGGCCATTTCTTATCTGCATGTTTACCTTCAGCACCTAGACCAACCCTGACACATGGTAGGTGTATGACGAACAGTTGGTGAGAGAATGAATAAATAAATCAGTTGCGAGAGCTTAACTACCAGATTTAGACGGAAGAGTGTCATTGGTCAGGCCTGCCCAGGCATAATGGTCTCCCTGAGCAACCTTATATTTATCAAGCTGTGGAAAACATGGCCAGCTCAGCACACTGTCATCCAGTGTAGGAAGGCTTAGCCATCCAGATGCTAGGGGACCAGGCTGTCAGGAGGGTAGGGGTATGGAAGGTAAGAATACTCTGCCCATGCTGGGAAGCCTTCCCTATAGTGGTTACTTCTCTTAACACTAGCATAGGGTGAAACAGGATGAACAGACCTTGGTTTGTATAGAAATTTAGAAAAGGAGAGAGAAAGGGACATGGTAGGAAACATTTTATGCTTTTTATCATCAGCCAGTTGTTGGTTATGAAACATATTTGATGATAGTTTTCTGTATTTTTCTAATGAGAAGAAACATAATTAATGTACTATTTCTCATATACCAGTGATACCTCAATAAAGCCAGGCTTTAAAAAACACACAAAAAAAACAACTAAAGTTCAACAATATCTAATGTCACAGCCTATTTGATTCTATCAGATCTTCCTGTTTTACTTTGGGACCCCCCCCCTTCCAGAGAGAGAGAGAGAGAGAGAGA
>NW_006380526.1:0-1632 GCF_000327345.1 Myotis davidii
CTAGAGCAGATTACCATTGAGTCAAAAAGCAAGAGATCTTTATGTATTTCTCCCTATTAGCTAGTGCTTTGGTGTCTATTCCTTTCATGACTACTTGGATTATGCTTGTCATCTAAGACAGTTTCTCCTCAACTTTTTGCTTAATATACATGTCCCTAGCTTTTCTCAAACACTACACTATATAGCGTATTTGTTGGCTGTTGTAGATGTGTATCCCAGGCAACGGGTGCAATACACACTGTTGTCTTGGCAGCACACATACTTTAAGTACCACACTGCTTCTTCTAACCCTGTTAAGATCGTCTGTTTTGGCACTGTCTGACAATAACGTGTGAAGATGCCCTTTGGCATTGATTTGGCTTTACAGTCAGAGAAGACAAAGAGGGATTACTTCTCACTATTTTGTGCTGAGGTTGTTGATCTGATCTGTTCTACACAGGGGTTCATATAATGCAAGTTGTATTAGGCAGGCATCTGGGGCTGTCTGGCTAGAAGAAAGCTATTGTAAATCGGGACAAATTAGGCAAAACTAGCCTAGCAGTTGAATGGTACCAATATAGGCACAATATTGGTTGACTTAGAATATGTCATATCTTTGGATCAGAAGAGGAAAGACAAAATAAGAAATGAAATGTAGTTTCAAAAATGTACTTCTTGATATGTTCCTCTACTTCTGTGCTTCAATTCAATAAGCATGTATTAACTTACACCTGTTGTGCATGGTTTCCTATATTCATACATTCAGGGGGATTTACTGAGAACCTGGTACTTACCACCTTTTTAGGAAGATACGTAAGTAAATAATATGTAACTTACAATTGAGATAAATATTAAGTACCTAGATGTTCATATTGTAATAATTTAGCATTTCAGGGGACTGGCATGGTAAAGAGTTTATTTTTTATACTCATTCTAGAGCTCAACATGGTTGTTCCTTACTAGGTAGCAATCTGGGTAGCTTTTCATGGGTAACAACTCAGGACACAATTTTCTTCCATCTTGTGACTGCAGACCATCAAGTTTTGTCTGTTTAGTAGGCATTTAGGGGAAAACAAGTAGAAGGTTGTGTGTGGGAAAGTATTATGGGCCTGGCTTAAAAGTGGCATACCTCATTTCCCTCCACATTCTATTCAGAATTCAGTCACACAATAATATGTAACTTTTGGGGGGAGGACAGAAAATATAACCTAGTTATGTGCCCCAGAGGAGGAGGGAAATTATTAACCAGGCTGCCAACACTTGTGAGTGAAAAGAACAGGGTGCTTTCAGATGTGATAGATAATGTTTCCTCCTTTAATGCTTTGAGTTTCATTCAAACACAAATTGCCCCGCAGCGTTCCTTAAATATCTCATTTGTATTTTTCACCAACAAACTATAAACTTCATGATGATATTATGTCTGAAAGGATGGAACATAAGACATTAGAAGGAATCTTTTGCCATCATTGAATCTACATTTGACCCTTGGACAATGTGCGAGTTAGGGGTGCCAACCCCCTATACATTTGCAAATCTGTGTATAACTTTCAATTCCCCAAAAACTTTTCTACTAACCTACTGTCTACCAGAAGCCTTACCGATAACATAGGCAATACATAGTTTGTATGTTACATGTATTATATACTGTATTCT
>NW_006380527.1:0-1631 GCF_000327345.1 Myotis davidii
ACCCTGCTGGGGGCAGTGACTAAGCAGCTTGTGTCCCCTCCACCACCTGCACCTGGGAACTCAAAGCTGTGTGGCTGGGCCTGAAGAGGGACTTCCAGCAGAACACTGGACCTTCAGGACAAATAGAACAAGTCTGACGGAGAATGCGTCCCATTCCCACTCCCTCCCCCACAGCTCCATCCCAGTGGTGTTCCCTGAGCCTTCCTCTATAAATCTAGGGGGCTCTAACCTCTTCAGTCTGTGGATAATACCAAGGTTAAGAAGCAGCTCCTCACCACTGAGAGAAGTAAGGAGCTGATGGGCAATCTTAGCCTCCTGGGTAAAAGGTGCAAGGCACAAATTTTGAGAACTAGCACATGATATCTGTTTCTAATTGTTCCTTCTGCAGAGAAAGGGCCCCGAGCTAATGACCTGGATCTGGAAGTACTCAGATGGCTCTGTGACTTTTGTAAAATCAACACAAATTTTTGAGACTCAGTCACGGTACCTCAGCAAACATTTCTATAAAATTCAGCCAACATGCTCAGAGCACCTATTCACTGAGGTGATTGCAATGCACATCATACTGTTCGGTTCCTTTTTGCCTTCACTGCTTTCTGACATTTTCATGTTAAAAAGGATCAGGAAATAGCATCTTGAACAAACAAATCCTACTCTATCTTGCCCAAACTTGAGCAAACAAAATATGTGACCCTAATGTTTTTCCCTTTCCTTTTGGAAATTTGTAAGGGATGGCTGTGATAAATGTGGTGACTGCGTGGAAGCAAAATATTTTTCAGTCAAAAGTTCAAATCTTAAAAATCTTACCTTTTTTCTTTCTTTCTTTCTGCAACTAGGCGCAAAGAAAGATGCAAGACTACAGATCAACATAGTTTCGACCTCAGAAACAAGTTTCTGGAAATCAGCTGTTTAAAATGGAAGAGGCTGCCTTAGAAGGCAACGAACTCCCCATCATTGAAAGGATTTCATGCAAAAACTGGATAGTCCATTGCCAGGAAATGCTTTCTCCAGTTCAGCAGTTATTAAGCCTTGTTACACGCACATGCTTACAAATTGAATGGGGATTCTTCCACTGGGTTTGTATGATTGTATGATTTTATCATATATGTGACCAAAACTGTTTTTCACACAGATGAGAACAAGTCTCACCACTCTGTAATGTTTGATGTTTATAAGACAGTATAGTTTAGTGCTTAAGAGCTTAGCTTTTGGAGGAAACGTGATTTGGGTTCAAATGCTATTTTACACAGAGGGCTGTGTGATTTTGGGCGAATGAATGAACTATTCTGAACCTCAGTTTTTCCCAACTGTAAAATGAGTGCTAATAAGTGAAACCACCTCATAATGTTGTGAAGATTGAGATGATCCGCATAAAGCATTTATCATGTTTAAAACATGATAAATGCTCAATAAATGTTAACACCAAGCTTTACTGGTTGTCATTCTCAAATCTCATATCTGATCTTTAGCTCTGTGACTCTATTTGCAGGAAACAAGAATCTTCTTAATGCTCCTGAGAAGGACTTTTGACACACTGTTTGCATTAAGTTAGTGGTTATTTGCCCAAGTGTGTCATTTTCTCTCTCCAGGCAATCAGTGACTTTCAGAAAGAATTCCATAATCCTTTTAAT
>NW_006380528.1:0-1632 GCF_000327345.1 Myotis davidii
CCGAGCTCAAAAGGTTCGCCATCACTAGACTAGTCTGTCATCATAAGTACCACTCACAATCCTCATATGCAGAATTAAACTTTTTTTTTCTAAGCAAAATCCCAAGCACGACTTTGTATAGAAGACAGAGTCCTCGAATTTTGAGAATTATTGCAGATGTGTTTTTTCCCAATAATTATCTATTGAATACCTTTTAACTAGTTCCATCACACTGGTCACTATAGCTATTTAAAGATAATAAGAGCTGATGTTATACTCTGGAGGAGAAAAAGTCAAGAGAGAACATAAAGGTATGATAATGAACTACATGAGTACATGTAGTGCAGAGCGGTATCACTTAAAGCTTCATAAGGAGATATTATCTGTGCTGAATGTTGAAAGACAAAAGGAAACAAAGTTAGCTAGAAAAATTAGGTTTCAAAGGATAATTCATGCAAAACAAACAGTTTGTACATAGATTTAGAGGAATCAAACTTTACATACAGGAAGTTTAGAATGGCTTTAGCATTAACTGCAAAGTGAGAACCTGAAGAACTTAATTACTTTTGTATTTATTTTCTTATTTGTTTTTTGTCTGTCTTCCCCATTAGCTCTATGAGAGTGGATTTGTGTCTTTTTGTTTTTGTTTTTCTCAGTACCTAGAACAGTGTTGGACACATAGTTGGTTCTCAGTAAAAAATTATTGAATGACTGCATGTCTCTAAGTGTAACTGGGGGAGAGGTGGTGTAACAAGGGAGGAAGAACACAAGAAAACTCGTATATACATATACTAGGAAACATGTATAAGAATGCATATAGCAGCACTGCTCACAATAACAAAGTCTTGGATACAACCCAATGCCAATCAACTAAAGAGCAGTATAAAATGTAGTATATTCACAAAATGGCCTACTATATCATAGTCACAGTACAATAACATAGATCAATCTTAACAATAATATATCCCAAAAGCTTTCATACATTTTGACAGCCTTTTTGAAGTGAAAATCATCTCAAATAAAAATATATGCTTTTTAGGAATACATATGATAGCAATAAGTGTAATAAAAAGAGAAGTAGATTAAGAATGATGGTAAATTCAAGAAATCAGAGGAACGAAAACAAAATGAATAGGTCATATTTTAGGTGTAAATTATTGTCAAGATGTTAACTCATGTTTCAGTGGCAGTTTAGTACATTATTATATTATTAAAAATGACAAATTACCCAGGCATGGCAATGTCGAGAATGTGTCACTAAGCTGCCTTAGTCCAAATAAGAAAAATGAAGAAAATATGTGTTCCTGATCACCTGCTCTCTCCTGCAAGTGAGAGAGGGTGGCAAGGGGTATCTTCTGCTCTGGGATCAGGTCATCTGGGTTCAAATTTCCAACATGCTACTTTCTAGCTGCATGATCTTGGATTAATTCCTTGAAGACTGTGCCTCGATTTCTGCAACTATAATGAGAGAACAAAAACAATACCTTCACTTTGGGATTGTTTTTAAGATAAAATTAAATATATGTAAATGTGTATGCCCAGCACAAAGTGCTAAGTAAATGCTGCAGTAAATCCAAAATGGGTACATAAGTATTTGTTTTGGTAGTATAAGGACAGAAAGTGGAAGACCCTGCATATATGCTAAATCATTCC
>NW_006380529.1:0-1632 GCF_000327345.1 Myotis davidii
TTTTTTTTTCTGTGTTTATCATGTACTGTTTCTTTGGTGATAGTAATAATATCTTACTATCATTAAAATATTAGTTAGCTTAAATATAATAATTCGTGATTCTTACTACCCAATACTGTAACCTGGAGACAATTTTACCTATGTAAGGACCCAATATGAAAACAGAAATGATAAATATAAAATGTACTACACCTAGTAAGAGCTCCAAAATGATAGCTATTGTCTTTACCAATAATAAACATTAGTGCCTCTTTTATCATTAAACTCTCTAAAAGTCCCTTATCATACATTTGCTTTCCTAACACTCATGAAAAGTAGGTGGCACATTATCATTAGAATTAGTACAGTTCTTGTCATTGTTGCCATTTTACAGGTGAATATGACAATATTTTCAAGGGCTTATGTGATATTTCGCCAAGGGTCCTTGACTCCTAAGGGAAGAGACAGGACTTCTAAAACTCTTGCTGACCGTCCTGCTTACACTTAATGCAAATTCCTTGTTTATTCTGATGCCAGAAAATGCAGAAAGAAGAAACAAACGTGTTGATTCCCTCTCTTCCATCTGCCTTGCATCCGGACGCTCTCGGCTTTGATGCGTTGTTCCGGTCATATTTGATATAACTGCGCAGCATCCTTTTACTGTCAGGCCTCTGCTTCAAACACTCCATTGCCAGTTCGACTTGTCAAAAGTTGGAGGGAACACGTTTTAAGCATTCCGTGAGCACTCTACTGAAAAGAAAGCCACTATTTCTAATGAGCATTTGAAAGCGCGGTGGATTGCAGAAACTGTTTTCTAAGATCTGTCACAAATGATTTAGTTTGATTAGTTTTAATGGCCCTCGGCTCTGGGCCTGGAATATAAGTGAAAATTAAGATATTTTTCATGAGATGAAAATAGATTTCAATCAGAGACAGTGTTTGCATTCCCAACCTCTTCCCATTTGCTTATTTGTTTTATTTATTTTTGGTAGATGATTCTGGTTAAAAAGAAACCACTGTAAAAGATGAAAACACAGGGATAGTCTCCGATGAGAACAAAGCTCTCCTTGTATTGGAAGCCTCTGTGGTAACTGCATTTACGCTGGTTGGTTTGGCAACCTCGCAGGCAGGATGGCAGAGAAAGGGGCTAGTGTGTGAAACTGGAATTTTACCCTGGGTAGAAACGGGGAGTGAATATTTTTATTCACAGCTAGAGGTTTGTCTTCCGTGATAGCAGGCACAGAAATAACCAGGAAACTCACGTAGTGCCTCTAATTCATAATACTTTTCACTTGCTGCTTCTGCTTTTCTAGGCTGTAGCTTTTCTTCAGGAGTTTCATTGTTCCTCTTTTTTCCTATTGCTCTTCACTCAGGGAAAAGTACTGTCATCTGAACAGGTCTATATATTTTCCTCTTCATAAACAAGTTAAGTGCATTTCTTAAACAGTTGGATGGTTCTGGCAGTCCATCCTCATCGCTCATGTGTGAGCAAAGTGGGTTGGTGGATGGAAGTTGGTGAGGGATGTGAGATTTTTCTGTTGCAACAGCTCTGTCCCAGCATTTCTTCATCCTCTAACCCAAAGCAAGTGTGTGGTTCAAAAGAGAGCCAACAGAATTATTCACTAACCCAGTGGTTCTCAACCTTCTGGCCCT
>NW_006380530.1:0-1630 GCF_000327345.1 Myotis davidii
CTTATTTTGCTTAGCATAATGCTCTCCAGGTCGGCAATATAATTCTTAAGAACAATTGATTTACTCATTAATCTGACACTCACTTATTTAACCAATATTTGTTGAGTACCAACTATGGGCCTTGTACTAAAACAGGAACCAGAGATCCAGCAGTGAACTTTCAACAGTCTGAGCCTTCCAGAAGGTTTTCTCTTCATGTGGGGAAGAGGAAAACAGGTGAATATGTCAGGTGCTGATATGTGAATGAGAGATAACAACAGAACAGTGTAAAGGAGTAATGGTGGGTGCTATACCTATGGTGGTCAGGGATGGTCTCTTATTAAGGGTGGTATTTTAAGAGACCTGAATGAAATGAGAGCATAAGCCAGGCAGATAACTGGAGGAAGAGCATTCTGGGCAGGAAGAAGGGCACACACAAAGGCTGAGAAGCAGGAACATGCTGTAGCTGGAATACAGTCAGAGAAGGGGCAAGTTAAAGAGGTCAGAGAGCAAGCCCTGGAAAAGCCGATGTTCAGCCTGAGAAGCTTTGGTAATGGCTTTGCCTTTCACTCGGAGTGAGATGGGAGCCATTGAAGGGTTTTGAACAGAGGAGCTACAAGATCTGACCTTTTGCAAGGCTTTCTCTGCTTGATCTGTAGACAAAAGATGGCAAAGAGAAGGGAGAGAAGCAGGCGGGGCAGTTAGGAGGTGACTGCACTAATCAGAGGGGAGATGCTGCCGACTCAAACCTGAGCACAGCCAGATTCTGGGCATATTTTGAAAATAGACACTACGGGAGTTGCTGAGAGAGTCATGTGGTCTCCAGGGAAGAAAGGAATCAAACTTAACTCCAAGGTTTCTGCCTGAGCAACTGGAAGAACTGAGTGAGTGGCATGTGAAATGCCCAGGACACATGCAGCAGGTGCTAAAAGATGCTGGCAATCATTATGCACGTAATTCCCTTGTGTGAGACCGGTGACTGTCCTTTTTACCAAGCACAGGTGGCCCGATGAATGGCTGTAATGGAAGATTTTTGTCTTTGAGCTGTTTGTTTCTATCCTGAAAGGGGATTCTAAATGCCAAGAACTTCTTCACCAAGGGAGGGAGCTTGAGTCTTAATACAGAAGCTACAAATAACTCTCCAGGTATATCATAGACAATTTCTACAAATTTTCTTTTAGTTCTGTGTTTCAAATCTTCACAGACCACATACTTAAACCAAAAGTAACCCAATCCTTCTCAGACAGAGTTATAAGTACAAGTGACTCTTAAAGGTATGCTTTAAATACAATAAAAAAATGCATAATATGAAATGAAAACAAAGCAATACAGCTGAATGCAATCTTTTAGGAGGTATAGCAGTGTGGTTTCTTTAAGAAGCTACATTTAGAATAGTCAACATGAAGACTGCATTGGTTACAAATATAAATAGGTTCCTGGAAAGTATAAATAAATTCATGGAATATACAATGACAGAGTCATAATTACCTAATCAGAGAGAATAGGGCAACTGACAGGTATATTGCTAAATTTAAAGTTGACAACCTGGAAGACAATTATGATCTTCCCAAATATGCTCCTTGCAACCCTTTTCAGAGACAAAATATGAACTAGCTGAACCATGCACAGGACACAGGAAAATAATTCTAAA
>NW_006380531.1:0-1632 GCF_000327345.1 Myotis davidii
TTTTTTTTTTTTTTGCTAGAGCCCCTGAAATTATTCTTGGATTGCCATTTTGTGAAGCTATTGATATGTGGTCCTTGGGCTGCGTGATAGCTGAGCTGTTCCTGGGATGGCCTCTTTATCCTGGTGCTTCGGAATACGATCAGGTAAGAGTGTGTATTACATTTTTTAACGAATAGAATTTTCTCTCCCTGCTTCTTAGTCTGAAGTTATGTTTGCAATTCTTCAATGAAAAGGGAATTTTATTTTATGTTATGTTAGACTGGTACTTTCCCAGATCTGTAATGATTTATTAGATATTCACTTTGGTTAACAAAGGCATCTTGTGAAATAAGACATGAAAGCAAAGTAAGGATGAGGAATTGAGATTTTAAGAATGAATTTTGGCTCATTCACACCTGCTATTTCCTCTCATACATGACACACACTGAAATGCGTGCTCTCGGCAGGCTGAAACACTTTGGGCCCCAGAGGCTGGGAAGTAGAGGGGGGTCTCTGTAAGAGTGGCTTTAGGAGGGCAATCAGAGGTCTTGAAAAGTGTTGCAATAAATGACCTGTCTCAAACAGACAAGCTTTAGACGATATCCTACATTTCCTAAAGAGCTGGTGCTGAGAGCAACAGTTTTGCCATGGAAATAAATTGCAAATTCTAATTTTTTGTTCTTTAAAAAAAGTGGTCTAACCATTTATGCTTTAATCTCCTTAAGGGCATTGACTGTTTCATTCCATCAGTGTATCATCAGCTGCTACATGTGTCTTAAACATAGTAGGTACACAAGGTGTAGAAAAGGGAGGTTGTTTTTGTTTTAGTTTTCTATTTTTTTTTTTGAGAAATAAATGGTTATCTGGAATTGAAAGGCAGAAAGAGCAAAACAGTCCTTTTCCTATTCAGCCTAGAATTTTGACTCCTTGATATACTGAGTATATGTAACATTTACCAACTTCTAAAAATTTGACTCTTTGGACATGCCTTTGAGTGAAACATAACAAATGAGCTACCCATGTCATAAATAACCCGTTATATTGTGCTTTGGAATTTTTTTTTATCTTCTACCTTGAGACGAGCAAGTCAGCGTCCTTATTTTTTTTAATTAATTTAAATTCTTTACGGTTAAGAGCAGCTTCCTTATTTTACAACAACAAAGAAGTATTTGGGAGATTAAATGATACAAAACCATAGCTGGTTTAACTAAGCTTTTGATTCTCCTTTTTGGGTTTTAGACCTTTTTGAGACTCTGTTGAAGCTATGGATCTTCTCAGAAACGTGTGCTCACCATGTCGTGTGGACAGATTTAGGGGACTCATGGACCTCTGCTTCAGAAACCTTGCTCTGAGCAATTACAGCCGCCAAAGTGCCATTCCTAGCCCAACTGTTTACTGGCATCCCCTCAGCCTTAGTAAACAGATTGCCATTGTGAAATTTCCTAGGAAGTGGAACCAAATACAATTAAATTTAGAAGCTAAGGTACAGCTGGGGCTTTCCTTGAAAAAAAAAAAATGATCTGGTAGTTTGGAGAATTTTTGTTGGGTGCATAAATGTGAAACTGTGGGTGGAAGGAGGAAAGCCGCAGTTGGTTGAACCAAGCTGAATCAGTAGGATGCTGCTGTTACAGAGCAGGAAAGGGGGGTGGGGGT
>NW_006380532.1:0-1633 GCF_000327345.1 Myotis davidii
TTGGGAAATGTATGTGTGTTAAAGAATATACATATATAAAATATGTGACATGCACATGTATCTTCAACAAATATCCTATTCATGCATTATTATTATTGTTCATTGTAAGAAATTAACCAATCTAAATTCAATGAGCTAAGGATTTAAAGCCCCTTTCATCTTACTCTCTCCTTTCCACCATGAATTCTCAAGTAGTCTTGTTCACATAAGCCTTCCTATTTAATCATTACCCTGTTCTCTCTACTCTCATTTTTCTTCATTCCTAATGACTGAACTTCTAACAATTCTACATGGTTTCACTTTTTATTCCAACTTTATCTTTTCTGCCCTTGACGTTTCTACCATTAGTATTCAGGTATCATAAAACTTTTACCTGAAAAGTACTGAACATTTGACTGACTCTAAATATTACATAAACCTGGACGGTATTAGTTCTGAATGTTCTCTTTTGATTAGTTCAATAGGCAGTATTTCAGAAACTACTCACCTGATATTCGCTTTCATAGAGAGCCCTTTTTTTCATTTCAAGCGGTTGAACTGAACAAAATGATTGTGTTTCTCTTTTATTGTCTCAGAACTGTTAACCCAAGGAGCATATATAAAAATATAGGTAAGAACTTCAAAATTATATGCATCTGGTGGCATTATTCTTCATGATGTGAATACTGAAGCATGTTCCTTTCCACAATGATAGCTTTTACAAGGTACACCATGTCATTGGCCTTTTATTTCACGGAGAGACTCCCATGTTCACAAAAGGCTGACAGTTCTACTCCAACTAGTGAGATTTCAGAGGAGATGGTGACAGTGGGGCTTTGCCAGCCTTCACAATGGGGCGTCTTTGCAGTGTTAACATGAAAAGTCAGAGAGTGAAAGGATGGCTGAATAGAGTCCCAGATAAAAAGGAAATAAAGACCTAAGGACCTGTCACATAACTCTTATTTTTCTGAGTAAAAGTTACTGAGATATAATAAAGAACAATGGCTTTGAAGTTAAAAAGACCTAGATTCACATATATTAATGTCTCTCAGCTTTAGTGTCTTCATCTTAAAGATAAAGGAGATAAAAGTTATCTACATAATAGGATCATTATGAAGATTAAGTGGAAAATATGTGTGACCAGTCCAACCCTGTGTCTGTTACTAAGAGTGCTAATGTATATTGAACACTTTATGTGCCAAGCCCTGTTCTAGCCCATAGACAAAAATCCTTGCCCCACGGGGCATACTTTCTATGGGAGAAACTGAAAATAAAGAAGATGAATAAGTGAACTGTATAATACATTAGATAGGAAAATGAAAAGAAGACGGTGAAAAGGAAGGAGAAAAATCATGTAGAGAAGAGAGGTAGCAAAGGCTGTATTTGCAATGATAGGGTGACCTGAAGAGTCAGGACAATCTCATGAAAAAGTAATATTGCAGGAAAGTGAGAGTGAGCCATGCAGATACTTGAAGACAAGCATTCATTCTAAAGAGAAGAAAGAACAAATACAAAAGCACTAAGGCAAAGGCAGACCTGATATACTCCTGGGATAGCAAGGCAGCCTTTATCCTCTCAGACTCTCTTTTTTAATTTTGGATTATTTCCTAGTGGCTACCCTGGGAATTACATTTTGCATCTTAAAACAATCTTG
>NW_006380533.1:0-1633 GCF_000327345.1 Myotis davidii
CTTGGTGACAGAGAGACATATCATGTACTCAGATTTTAAAATACAAGTAGTATATAAACTACAAAGAGACACAGAAAAATGGAATAATGTAATTGTGTCTTTCCTAGACACAATAGTAGTGAATGGGGTTGGGGAGTGTACAAAAGGGGTATAGAGGGTTAAGATTATCTGGCCAAAAAGCTGATATCATTTTCTAAAAAGTGGAAACAAGAATAGCCTATGTAAAGACTAAAGATATGATAGCTGGATTCAGGAGTTTCAGGGGGAAAAAAGCAATTGGGAGAAAAAATTATATCCCATAGTAGTTATAAGTAACTCTGTTACTATGTTTAGGCAAATGAAGTGGTAAAATCCAATTAAATATATTTACTTTAAAAACCTAGTTTCACCTCTAAACTTCAACAATTATATGTGAAGGAATTTTTACCGACAGAATGAAGCAAGTAGCAGGGAGAAATCGAATGAAGTTGGAGATACTGGGTTGCTTACAAAAATGAAACTTACTTGAGTCCTAAAAAGCTGATGAAGACATTACAGTAAAGCTGGCCACTTAAAGCCAGCATGAGTCAGCATGGCATCGTCTGTAGCTGCTTTGTTCAATTGTTTTGACTCTTGCTCCTAGCTAGCTTTTTCTTATTTTTCATCACTTAGCTAGTTTGTACCAAGGGATTCCGCAAGAGAATGGTCTTAATGAAGACATTTAAGATGAGATGAATATTGGCTTTGATCTCTTGTTTACCTTAGCTACTTGCTACTGGTAATAACTGAACTACATGGTTGACATTCTGCAATGTCTGACACTGCAGTTCACTGGTGGGTGTTACTGGTCTCAGAAATAACCACCCCCCAGTTAGTTTTCCTTGAAAATGCAACTTAGTTCTCTGATAGTAGACATCACGCAGATAAAGCTCTGAACAGAAAATTTAATAAAATAAAGACATGTTTGACCATCTTTCTCTAAAGCTTCAGAAAGAGTCCACTGTTCCACGAGCCATAGAAGGCATAGCATCGGCACCGCCAGAAGATTGATAGGCATTCCTCTCCTCCAAGATTTCCCTGGGTGGTCATAGCGGTGGACCTGCACTGCTTGTTGAATTGCTATTACACGATTACTGCCTTTTCAGCCTATTTTGCTCTCACTTATGTTCTTCTAGTTTTAACTCTGACTTTATGTTTTTGGAAAAATAGAGGTAAGTTAAATGGGGTTGAAGGTATTTGGAAGCAATTGAAGTCAACTGTTGTTAAATATGTATGAAGGTTAAAGGATCAAAGCCTTACTTGTGCCAGAAGGAAAAAAAATCTTTATTTTGCACATTTGCTGCCCATACACATTTTAAAAGAGGCCCCTGCTTCTGTCCCAAGCTTTGTCTCAGCCACATTCCACTCCATTTTTAGTCACACACTTTCCCCCCGTTAAATATCATTCCATTTCTAGAGAGAAGATCAGAGTATGTCTAAAAATGTTAGATACCTTTCTGACAAAGCAGATGTTAATTGAATTATTGGCTAAGATCTGTGTTCTCGCCTGCTTCTTAATTCTTCAGGATTTTCGTCCATTTCACTCACACATGAGGAGAGCATGAGGTTTACCCAGGAGGCCTAACTTATTAGAGTTTTGTTTCAGCAGAATTAG
>NW_006380534.1:0-1633 GCF_000327345.1 Myotis davidii
CGAATAAAAAGCTAACCATACATGGTTGTTCTCATTCACACAGAGGCTCAGAGCTTGTCTTTCCATTCCTAACCTATTCCTCTCAGGATCCTAGTTGATTATTGTCCAATTGTCGAGTGTTTGGCCTCTTTCCACTGGAACCCGATTTCCTCTGTATGAATGATACAGGAAGGACCATCTTTTAGACTCTTCTGTTCTCCCACCCATGCACGCCAACCCCATCACAAAGCCCAGGTCATGGTTTATCACAAGCAAGTGGCCAATGAATAATACTGCCAACTGTTTGGAAGTCATTAATTCCGTTTCTATCAGTGGTTCATACAAAGATGACTTCCCTTCGTATTTTGTTTGGGAGAGGAGACAGAGAAAGATGAGAACCAGAAAGATAGGGGGAAAGAGAAAGAAAGAAGAGAGAAAAAGAGATGGAGGGGAGCGAAGTGAAAGAAGTGAGGGAGAAAGAGAAGCACAAGGGAGGGAGGAGGGAGAGAAGAATCCCTGTCTCCCACCGCCAAGCCCATCACAGCCCCCTCAGGAAGCAGGTCGGCAGGAAACCAAGACAAGCGCTCCAAGGTTATGGCTAATAATTGATGTTTTTTTGTGGGGCAAAAGGGAAAGGAGGGGTTGAAGATTAAAGAAGTCAGAAGAGAGACGGAAAGTTTTCAGGGTCACAGGATACATTTATCAGAAGCTTTTAAAGAAGTGTTTAAGAGCAGCTAAGCGGTTGCTATGGAAATAGGTAAAAGCTAATCCATTATCTGCAACCTCTGGATGCCACCAGCTTGCCGCTGGGGGGCATTCTGCTTTTTATTATTTTTTTCTTTTTCTTTTCTCTCTTCTATTTTTTTCCCCTATCTAAATGCACCCCTGGAATTATGAGAAACAAATTAATAAAAGCAGAAAGAAAGGGACTTCAACTCCTTCAAAGATTATACGAACCCATGAGGGAACCTTCACCCCACATGTCAACTCATAAACCAAAAGGAGATTATTTCAAGAAGATAAGAGGGAAAGAAAACAACAATATGTGAACACCTGGAGGGATAAGTGTCTGGTTCCTCCTGGAGCCCCTCGGGGCCCCGGCTGCCTCTCTGAAGTTTGTGCTAAAACCGCAGAAGGTAGCACATGCCTCCCAGGTGCAGCCCACACAGTGACCCTCACCCAGAGGCATTTAAGAGGCTTTGAAGCTTCAAGAAAGAAATGATGGGAGCCATTTTACAAATATCCCTCACTACACATAAAAGCTGAGATTTAGCTACAGGCTACTCTAAAACAAATTTATGTAAAGCTGATGCCTTTCCCCACAAATATAAATGTCTGAAATATAGGTTTGAATCAATTGATGTTTTATATGTGCATATTTGAGGGAAATGTTAAAGAGGTTAATAATATCAATGCTATAATGATTGCATAGTAGTCCCTCCTACAGTCTAACCTCTCTACTGTAGCCTAGGAAATAGAAATCTCTACCATGACTTGGGGTAATTGTGACTCCACGCAGACAACTTTCTGAATGTGATGATCTCTTTTTTTTTCTATTTAATTATCATGTCACAGTCTCACGATATCATCAAATTCTTAGTCATTATTAAAAATCAAAATCTAGCCCTAACCGGTTTGGCTCAGTGGTAGAGCG
>NW_006380535.1:0-1632 GCF_000327345.1 Myotis davidii
TTTTTTTTTTTCAAAGAATTAAATGAAAATCAAATCAGGACATTTACACAATTTGCAAAATCTGACATAATCGTATTTTAATTCTTAGATGTGAAATCTAACTGTAGGTGCTATTATGGATTCTGTGGACTCCAGCCCATGCACTCCCTTACGTGGCAAATCTCTGGCATTTTCTACAGATAAAGATCCTAGAGATTGGAACCTCATTTAGTAATTTTTCTTCTATACTATTATTGAGTGGGAAGTGAGAAACCCTAGAAACTAATCTCCTTTCTTCTGCATTTCCCTTGATCCATCTCTTGCTATAGCTCTGACTACTCTTAATCCTAATAGAAAAAAGTGAATGCTTTCACACTTTGCCCTCCAAAACTTTATTTAATCACCAGTTACAACTTAGACACTTGGAAAACTTACTGTATTTGTTTCCAATTAGCAATAATAACATATGATTTATGCTTCATCTTCTAAAATCTAACCAGAATCACATAGAATTTTAGAACTAGGAGGCACTATAACATCTAGACTTGGATGTCAATTGTGTTTCAACTTGTTTGCTAAACCTAGTGTGTTGGTCAGAACTAACTAAAATGCTGTCTTTGGGAATGACTCTGAGGCCAGGTCTGGGCTTACTGGGAAAGATTTATGATCAGTGAAGACAACAGTCAATAATGCCTAAAAATTATTTAAGAGATATCAGCATAAGCCTTTTATTTAGAAATATGGAATTGAACTTCCATTTCCAGCCAAGATGTAATAATAGGGATCAGATTTACCCGTTAGCTAAAATTAAAAACTGGACACAATATAAAAAAATATGTTTCTACACATTGGGAATCAGGCAAAAAGGACAATTATCTATGAGAAATTGGAATCAAATGAGATGAGCTCTGGCATTGCCCTACGGAAGAAATGGGGAACCCAGGTGGAACCTGGTAGACTCTCCGAGTTGAGAAAATGTTTGGGATGGAGAGCAGGGTATTTCGAGTCCTCAAGGCACATCCAAGAGAGAAAAAAGTCACACAGAAAGAGGGCTCTGGAGATCTGTGAGGGTCCCTCTTGAGTCTTTAGCTGGGTACTAATAAACATTTGCATGTGAGGAAACTAAGGAAGGTAGGGGAAACAACCATTGCAAAGGATTAGAGGGAGCAGCATTCAGAGCTCATGCAGGGCCAATAATAGTTCCTGTTTCTACCAGATGGAGTTGGGAACCTCAGAATTCATAGGACATTAGGTAGAGACTCAGAAGGTTTTTGCTTTAGTAATGAAGAAGTCATTAGCTTTAGCCCAAATATTGCTCCTAACAAAGCTTGAAAGGATCAAACTGTTTCTAAGTAACCATACTTCAGAACAAAACTTGAGAATATTTATAGGAATATAAAAATATCAGCACCCAACAAGGCAATATGTAGAAAGTCTGGGACCCATTCTGAAATTATGAGGCATGCAAAGAAGCAGAAATATATGACCCATAATGAGGAGAAAAGTCAATGAAAATCAATCTATAAATGACATGGTAGAATTAGTAGACAAGAATATTAAAGTATAGATATTATAACTGCATTCTATTTGTTCAAGAAGCTAGAGAAAAAATGAGCACATTAGAAACATCTATAATAATAAAAGCATAATATG
>NW_006380536.1:0-1633 GCF_000327345.1 Myotis davidii
TTCAGCAAAATAAGCACCACGCTGCCTTTGCTTCCTAGCCATTACCCCTCTTCTTTAACTTTGAAAAGAAACAGGTCCTCATCAGGAGCTAAAAAGGGGTTTTATTTTCCCTCATCATGGTTTAAACCAAAAATCTCAAATTAAATGTCTGCTCAGGGTCTGCAACTTTGCTGTATGTGCTGAGAAGGGACCCCCCACCACCATCATGGTATGAGCCGCCCCTCTGAGATGCTTATACCTGTGAGATGGTGAAGCTACAAACAAGCATGGCACAAACACATCGTGGTCACAACGGGTGTAACATTGCTAAACAGCAAATCCCTTGACACATGTTTATTAAACAAAGCACTAAGTTTTACATAAGACCAAATACAACTGTTCAATTCTTATTCTATGAATATTGAACAATTGTATTTGAAATACACATCATGGTTCCTGGGAGTTGGTACGTTGGTATCCATGTGTGGCCAAAGTCAAGATCTCAGGGATGATTCTGGCGCTCTTGACGCCCTCCAAGTCATCCTGCCAGGCAGGTAACAAGGACTCCCTCTGTCTTGCCAGGTAACAAGGAGCTTCCTGCCTGTGACCCTTTTGAAATGTAGAAGAGCATTCCAAGACTCCTTCTACTGCTCTTGTTGCTGCATTGACCTCTTCTTGTCCCCTGGACATATGTTATGATACCATTTAACTGGCACGGATATCCTATGTTGTCATTTCCACAAATGTGCTAGACTATATGTTTTCTTTGGTCACCCTGCTGCCTGAGAACAAATCTGAATATATCTTAGGCCTCTATGATAACCTAATTGCATATAATCAGAACCGCTGAATAGAGGTAATATCCTTGGTCTTCTGAATGGCCCATTTTGTGCCATGAACACAATATCTCAGTGGCTGCATCTTTCCTTCAGGGTGTGCTGACACTGTGACTGTACTAGCTGTCTAGTTAGTGTCCAGCTTGAGCAATTTAGACTCAAAGCTCCAAAGGCCCCAATGATAAAAGTCTTGACATTTCCCATTACAATCTACTCCTAGAGCACTTTGTAAGGTTTGTTATCTCCCTCTGTGGTTTCAAGTAGGAAGGGAATACATTTCCCAGTTAAAAGTCACTGCAAATACCAAGACTGGGAATGATAGGATAGAAAAACCAAAGCTCAGGAGATCTGGTCCATCTGGGTCTGAATCTTAGCTCTTATAATCTGTGATACTGGATAACTACATACCCTCCCTGGCCTCCAGGTCCTCACTTATAAACTGGAGATAATGGATGTCTACTCCACCAGCTGCTGTAGAGGTTAAATGGAGTAAGAAACAAAAGGGTGACTAATTAGTGCCTAAACCTACAGGGATACTGAATAAATATCAGTATTGGATCTGAGCATCTTTCATCAACACCCCCTGTTGCTTTACTACAAACTTTATAGTCCTTTACTTTCTTACCAAAGGTAAAGTGTGGAACATTTGTAATTTTTTACATTTTATTTTATCAAACACATCTTTTGACTATCATGCTTAGCTATCAAATGCTGTTACATAATTCAGCGTGCATTTCTTAAAATTAACTCTTTTTTTCCTATCAGGGTCTCAACTAGCAGAAAGTACTATCAGTATTGACACTAGTAATGTCAGTCCC
>NW_006380537.1:0-1633 GCF_000327345.1 Myotis davidii
CAATTTGCATATTACACTTTTATTATCATAGATGGTCTTTGCAGAAAGACCTATAAATTCTCAATAGATGTGTGTTGCTTGATTTCCAGCATCTTAAGCATTTTTATTATAGCTCTTGTCTGGGGACATTATTGTTTCACCTCCCTCCCCTTTTCAAATCACTGTAGGAGTTGTTTTGTGTTCTTGAAATAAAGGCAAACAGTAACGTTCCTAATATAGTGTGACTGTCACAGATGACTTTCGGGAACATTAAGTTTGCTTATATTTACCACTTGAGGACAGTTTTAGGAAAGAAAACATTAAATCCTTTTCTTAAATGATACTCATCTCTCCAGTGATACTCAATACACCAAAGTTACCCAGCTCTGCCATTTACATGCTGAGAGGCATATAAAAACAGAATGCAGCTTCTTATCTCAAATTCTGTCGTTAAACTAAAGGCCCCATTGACTTAAAGCCTAGAAGGGCTGGTGTGTAGGCAACGTGCATGTAGGAACCAAATTTTCCTATAGAAATATCCCAGCTAGGCTGGGATGGCACTGGGTTCCAGCCTTTTTTTATGCTGCTTATTCAGTCTGTACAGATTAGCATTACCAACGCCGTACCATGATCTCAAAGATTAAAACAAAAATGAGAATAATTCACATTCTGTTGGTAAGATAGTACATACACACTTCTCTCCATCTATGACAGAAAATCAAGCATAGATACAAATCAGTTTCTGACCTTATCTGAGTCCTCAAATTTCCCTGACAATGTATCTGTGTCAATTCCCTCTTCCAACTGTTGGGGTAAACCATCCAGATTCTCATCCTTAAGTCTTCTTTTGTCGTCACTCTCAGTGGAAGATTTTTACCTTTATCTTCATAGAGAGAGTAAAGGATGCTAAGTAGTTAATTCCCTTAAGTCCTAACTTTTAATCCATACTGACTTCCTTCACTCCTGTTTAAATGCTGGAGAACAATGTCCAAGGCCAGATCTGACAATGGCTCTGGCGTGTATTGGTCAAACCATCCCTCTCTGGAACAGTAGATCTCAGCTTTAGCTGCACGCTAGAATGACCTGGCATGCTTTTACAAAACTGATGCTCAATCCCACCTTCGACCAACAAAGTCAGAATCTCTGAGGGTGAAGCTTAGGTATCAGTACATTTTAAATACTCCCTAGATGATCCCATGAACAGCCAGGCTTACAAACCAGCCCTTATCCTAAACCTTCACAAGGGCAAGCATCTTATGTGTGTGGAAAACTGTTCTACTGAACATTCTGCAGCCCTACATCAAGCAATAATCATGGAATGATGTTTTTCTGCAGACATACCATTACTATATCTGATTTGAGTTAATTTTACTGTTCATACAACCAAAGAAAAATTATGTATAATACTGCAGTAATTTTTAAATTCAAGTTCTAGAGAAATACTCAAACATCCATCAAACAAAATTGTAGTTACTGGTGGTGATGATAAGAGAAGCATGAGAGATGAATAGTTTGTGCCTTGATTATTAGAATTGATATGTTTACTATTTCTCAAGCACGTTCTTTACCTCAGGAGTTTTAACCATTCCCTTTGTTAAACTTGCTGCTAGTGCTTTGTCACACTGAATGTAATGGCACTTTGTTCTGGAAAAAA
>NW_006380538.1:0-1633 GCF_000327345.1 Myotis davidii
CACACAAGACCCATCCTTTTCTGCCAATACTCATTGCCTCAGTAAATTGGTCCAAGAGCCATCTCGCTCTGGCCTTTTTCCAAGCCAGTGATGAATCCCTTTATCAAAATCACTGTCAGGTAAATCTTGTAAGACCTTGACTAGGGTATTCCTTAAACTTTAAGAGATGGAACACTTTGTAATGTATTTTCAAATTGAAAGTCACTTATCCTCTTAGCACCCCAAGGAGGTTTATGAACCAAATGCATGCTAAGAAATATTTTGAAAAGAACCATTTAGGGCTTAGATGGAAAGTTTCAATGCAGTGGAGTGTGGTATACTCTAAATTCTATCTAAAATAGGTTTTCAGAATTAAAAGTTTAGGGTCCTATTTACTCAGGAAAAAAAGAAAGTGAAGCTAAAGTACTGGAAATGGGATGCAGTAAAACTCTAGGATTTCATCCAACTGTTGCTTGGAAATGAAAATTCCCTAATGGGAATAGGTCTTTGAAATGGGACATCTGGGTTTTACTAAGTGGGTAATTAAAAGTTTGAAATCTTGCCTGGAAAAAAAGGGACAAAAGCTCAAATTACCAAGATAGGTGAGACATTCCCCACCGCCTTTATCATAGGAATGGCAGGGTTCCAGGCTCTAACAAAGCAAGGCAGGGAATGTGTGCAGCTTAAACCACCCAAGGATCAAGGGGACTTTGGAATCTGATTTCTAGGGGATATTTTTCAGAAAACACTCCCACAGCTAATGAAACATCCTGTGTTCCAAGACCAGCATGGAGTGACTAATGCTCAGCCAGGTAAATCGTCATCCTAAGAGGTCCTTTGACCCTTCCCCTGACTCATGACTAAAACGTGGGCTTTCCAGGGGAATGGCCAGGAACCAGTTCAAAATGAAAGTCACAATCCAGTAGTTCACCTGAGTCACCTCTCACAGCTTGCAGATGAACCTCAGAGGCTCAAATTAAAGTAGATGCAGTCTGGCTGTGCTTTATTATGAAAATAAATAAGATTATAGGGTAGAATACTAGATGAGACTCTCATTAAATAAAGACTTTGGGATGATCTTCCCAAAATAGCTCAATAGAACTTCCCCCTATATGATATGAAACTTGCTTGATTTTTCTGTGATATTGTTGTTTAAAGAACATTGCCCAGAGTATCTGCTGGGTTGAGAGATTAGTAATAATAGACATAGACAAATTCTCAGGAAAATTTGTTACGGTATCATCATGTTTCAGGACGGTCCTCATAGTAATGACATTCAACTCAGCAGGTTATGCCATTCATTGGGGCAGATTAGAATATCATCTGACAGTTAATATTAGTATATCTGGGTCTTTGTATCACAATTCCCTAGGAGGCCATGAAGAATCATGGTTCAAAGCTTGAAACATGTCACTCCTCCTACAACTTTGTTAAATAGTAGAAAAGTGTGAAGTCTAATATTATGGTAGAAATCTGAGCATTGTGTCACGCTAAGAAAATGTTTAGTTAGTTAGTAAGTGTAAATTAGTTTAATTTGGCATCCAAAGTAAGAATTTCTCGAGGCTAAATGCTAATGCACAACATTAGTGCTTCACAATTAGGATTCAGAAATGTTCAGCATTCATTCTAATGTTGCAGGTCTTCTAGGAAAAAA
>NW_006380539.1:0-1633 GCF_000327345.1 Myotis davidii
TTTTTTCTCAGAAGAAAAAATATAAAACAATGAATGACATCCATGTAGAATTATGGGAAACTTTAAGTAGTTAAAGCTTTAGTAGACTGTAGGCACCTACTAGAGAAGAAGGGAGCTAGTATGAGGGCAAAAGAGTAATGATCAGAAAGTGGCAAAGAAGCTCTGAGGCCTGTCCTTCCCCATCAGCCCTACCCCTCCATCTCTCAGGTGAGGCCTGGGCTAATAGCATCTCTTGGGAGGACAACAGGGAAGCAAGGTCCTTGGGCAGAGTCAGGGTTTGGTAAGACCAGGAGGTAGATAATACAATTATTCACATAATTCTCCTGTGAAGAGGTAAAGGAGTGTTTTTACCATGGGATGGGGTTATTAGCTAGGAAAGTACAGAGAATTTGGAAGTGGTCAACAGTGGGTGGAAGGGAGTTTTCCAAGGCAACACAATACTGAGCATCCTAAGAGGGCAAAGGAAGCAGGGCCTGTGCTTTGAGGTGGTTTAGGTATCAGGAATAGGAGGTGTGAGGGATAAATGGAGTAGATGCTCAAAGCAAGCATTAGCTGAGACCCCAGGCAGTATGGAATATCTGATGATAGCAGTTAGAGGCCTGCTTTCTTATGCTGAAGCAGCAGAGATAGCTAATATGTGTATGATTGGTTCCCAGGTGCTGGTTAATAGGGTCATGTCGTTTTTGCCCTGAAGCTCTTTCGGACTGCATGTGCTCATGGGCCACATTTGTAAGAACTTCACTTAATTAGGACTCCAAAGTCTATTTAGTTTAAACTTTTCATCTGTTTCAAGTTGTTATTGTCACCAGTTTGTATCACTGTCATCAACTGGTTCTTGGGTTTCAAGAACTAATATTGGAGCACTTATTGGAGTTGCACAGTACTTAATATTCAAAATTCAGAACAACTCTCTATCATTCTTCAGTAGATTTTTTTTGGCCTATTTTTACACATTTTTTAATAAGGTTACATTTTAGTTTCTCTTTGAAACAAGTAATTGAATTACGTGGAATCAGCGGGCTGTTTCCAGCATAGCATGACTGTTTTGACACTCATGATAGGGCTTCAGAACTCAAATGCTATCTTAAAATATTAGCCTTACCAAAAATCATCCATTTGAAAAACAAACACTGATCATCACTAAAAATGGGTGACTGAGCAGGTTCATCTGACATCAGTATCATTTTAATGCTTAATTGTCTCAAATGCTCACATAAATATCACTATTGATGCTGCTCATTCCATGTAGCTGCCTCTGATGGCACAATGGAGTCGGGCAACTTGTAAGGGCAAGTGCCATATCAGACACCAAATCTGCATGCCTAATAGTATGTGTGGGAGAGATTGAAACCTTAAGTTAGTAATGTTTCTATTTATATTGTCTCTGTCTTACAGAACAAACTATTTTGTCTTTCTTCATCCTTGGGGTTTCTCTGGCTTTCCTTCTTAAGAGTGATTCTGCTTGCAAAGTGTGGGATGAAATTTAGATATTCATCATGAATTTAGGGATTAACATTCCCTGTGGGAATGTGACAATTGTTCTTTACATTGAAGACTCCGTGGTTCATTGACAATAGGTGGTAATTCCTATGGAACACAGATTCTAGCCCATCTTTCTTCATGCTTGGTGTCT
>NW_006380540.1:0-1634 GCF_000327345.1 Myotis davidii
CTCTCCCTTCCTCTCTGAACTCAATAAAAAACAACCAACCAAACAAACAAAACATAGTAGATTGAGTCAGAAGGCCCAACATATGCCCAATAGGAGTTCCAAATAGAAGAAGTGTTGTTTTGAAAAGAGGAAATATTTGAAGAGATAATAAACAAATATTTCTTAAATCAAAGAAAGACACACAGATGCATACCAAGTTATGCACAGAACAAATACAAATAAGTCCACATTTTAACACATTGGAAGTAAAGCTGCAGCACACCAAAGAAAAACAGAAAAATCTTAAAAACAGATAGAAAAGATTTGTAATAAAATGTTATAATGGGACTCTTTTTGTCTCGATTTCTGCAGAGGCCACTTAAGGCCAATAACAAAATAATAAGGAGTAAGTACTCCCTTATTGCAAAGAGAGGTACTAAACTACTATGCAGGATGTAGGACAGGAGAGTTAAAAACCATGACATAGCTCAAACCCACTTCAAGAGTATAAAGGTTTGAGTCAAAGAAACCAGGAGAGCATTTCTCAGGAAAAGTTGGTGAAAGGTGGTGCCATTTTCCATTCCTTGAATTTGAGTATGGGGTGGATGGGAGAGGAGAAGCACACTCATCCTAAGTCTACTAAAGGGGTTTTGGGAGGGTCACTTGGAGAGCCTGATATTATCCCCAAGAATTTGTGAAAATTAGTTGTTGTTGTTTTTCTCATTCAGTCTCAAGAAGCCTTGGTGCAGATGAGAGGCTTTGAATGTAACCACTTACAGGGCCTGAGGTAAAAAGGAAGTGGTAGTTGGAACACTTTTTCATTTGGCTTGGGAAACACATATTGTTTCCTAAGGGCTAATAGGTACTGTGGACTCTTGAACTGGAATTATTTTGAAGGGAACCTGCACAAGATGGAAACCTGCCCGTTGAGGGAAACCCAGCAACAAAAGACTATGTGATAAGCTGCTTGGGGCAGCATAGTAGGGCGGGTTGCAAGAAGTTAACTAGTGTATTGCCTCCATCAGAAATGCAATGTGGAATCTCACTGGGGGGCTTAAAAACCCAAACTTCCCCCTAAAAGAATCACCATTGAAATCCAAAAATCCCAGAAAGATGCAAACCAGATCATGATACAATCAATAAAGTGAAACATTTCCTGCTAGACCCTTCTCCTTTCCCAGCAAACTAGCACTGAGCCCCCCACTCGACCCCAAGGATCTAGAACTCAAGAAGCAGGGACTAGAATTAGAGAAGTATTAGGAAGAAAACTAGAGTGGTCGCCCCTTTCCTTTCCTTCTGCAAGCTTCTAGTGTGAAGCAGGCCCTAGTTGGATAAATTTTAATAAATTTCCAATGGTTTACTAGCACACAAGAAGGAACATTTTATTTACTGAAATTGACTGTCTATTTTATTAATTGAGAGGAACCAGGAAATCTTATTAATTAAAAATGATGAAAAAAGTCATGGTACCTTCTTGGGATTTCATCTGAGGGGTATGGAAAAAAGTGGCTCCACAGAGTGGGTTCAAATGACCAAGAGGAGATTGATAAAGTAATTTTCTACTTGTACCCCATCACTCTGTTCTCTCAATGTACTTGTTATGAAGAGACTCTTGATAAAGATATGGTAATTAGATGATAGAAGACTCTTCAGCA
>NW_006380541.1:0-1633 GCF_000327345.1 Myotis davidii
CACACACACACACACACACACGCACACACTTGCTTTCTTCAAGGAAGACTTAAAATAAAATCCAATGCTGAGTTGACAACTACAAAAGTACAATCAATTAAGACATTCTCTAGTAAGTTTCACAACAAATTAATTTATAAATGAAAAGGATTAAATAAAATGTGATGTCTTTCTAGCTCCTTAATTTTTTAGAAAGAAATATAATAATACCTGATAGTTATTGAATGTGGACTCCATGCCAGATAGGTATTGATCTAGGTACTTGAGTACATATGCATCCTCACTCTCTGAGATAAGCCCGTTATTATTATCACATTATACGGGTGAGGAAAGTGAAACACAAAACAGTTCAAGAACTTGTCCAAAGTAACACAGCTGGTAGGCGGCAGAGCAGGAATATAACCATGATCTTGAGCCCTTAAGCATCATGTTGGGCTGCTTCTCTAAAGCATACAATGTAGCACGATGAGAATAGATGTCATTAAGTAAGGTCAGAGGTCATAGACATTGAAAAGCATGATCCTAGAGCATAAGACTCTGAGTTCAAATGGCTTCCCCAAGCAGGGAACTATGACTTTTTCCACTTCCTTCCCATGAGACATAACCTTTACACAAAACGACTTTTTGAACATCGCTTTTATAACAAAGTTCCATTTTCAGAATCACAGAATTTGGAACCAAAGGACAAGATCCCTTGATAATCATAATAATGTTATCATCATCGTCATCACCATCATCACTGCTGCCACTGTCAAAATCATCTTCATTGTCATCAGTAGCATTTATTGAGTGACTCTGCGTTGGGCACTGTGTTCCCTGTGTTGAGGTTATATGGTACAAACCCTTATTTTATAGATGAGTAAACTGAGGCCAGCACACTTTGGAGACTTGTCTACAGCTCCACTAACAGGCAGAGGTACAGCTAATTCTATGGCCATGTAAAGCCCAGGGCAGATCCTTCCTCTAGATGAAACAACCATCAACAAGTAACATTTGGGAGAATAATGTCATGTTTTCCATTTCCAACTGCCTTATTAACACTCATTTTCTCCAAAAATGCTCTGTCGTTCCTTTGAAAACCATTATCTTTGTTCTTTTCCAGATGACATGTTGTCATTTCAGCTTGGTTACTTTTCATGCAATTTAATCTGATTTTGCTAGAAACCAGTTATTCTTCTTACATCTGTTTCATCATTCAGCAACTAATAGGCACTTTCCGCAACTGCTGATATGAGAAAGACAAAAAAAAGCACAGCTCACCTCATATACCCTAATTCATCTGAGCTAGACAGGATTCACATATCTTGAATTTGGAAAAAAAAATGCAGGGCTCCAGATTTCCCCTGTCTTTATGGGAGAGGGGCTGGAACTCGGGCACCAGAATGATAAATATGTGCATAAAGCTGCTCATGGTGGTACCCAGGCTGAACTGCAAGGGACAAGGAATGTGGGAGGTCAGCAAAGCTCAAACCCTCCCACAACTTCTAATGAAAAAAACTAACACTCAGAAATCCAACTGCTCTATTAAAATACATGAAACACCTTAAACTGTGAAATTCAAGTCATGGTTTTCTTTGAATAGAAGTAAAAATCTTTTTATCCAGAAGAAAAATTAAAACCTACACAGCTATAG
>NW_006380542.1:0-1634 GCF_000327345.1 Myotis davidii
CATGCTGAAAAACATCTCATCAATGAGCAGCTAATGAGATCACTTCCACTAGGCTGATGGCAATGTCCTTTAGGATGTGGTATATATTTTGAAACAATGACTATTCAGTGGTGTTTGTCTTTGGTAACTTGACTGTGTTGGCCTAGAAAGCCAGGGAACCATCACTTTCAGGGACATCATGATTAGGAGTTCATGTGAGTTCAACCGAGCTTCTGTGAGTCTTTTCCTTGCCACCAGATGAAGAGGAGCAAGGCATCATCATTTTGGGACTTCAGAATAGTTGACCTTTCAGATAGTGAGGAGGGTGGCTAGGTGTAATTGGATTAAAATAGGAGGGGAACTTGGAATCTTTTCTAAGTTCTACCCTTAATTTCAGCACTGCCAACAATTGCTTATCTCTTCTCTGAGCATTTCTCTTTGTATGTTAAATGCTGAGAATTATTCCTGTCCTTACTCCTCATTTGCTAGTGAGTGAATGGTCATTATACCTCAGAAAGTTTCTTGAAAGACCAGTGCTTTAGAACGCTGGGTAGATATAATACTAAGTTTTGGGGAAAGGACACAGAGAAGACACTGAGAAGCAGTGGAAAAGTTTATTTTACAGTCCCTATATGTCCACATACTTGGGGTAGCTGACTTTCCAGATCAGCGTCATTGGGTAACATGGTCCACAACAGAGACTTTGTAACCAATTTTGGGGTACAATTCCACATCAGGAGGGCATCTACTTTGATCTGACACAACCTGAGCCATCCCTGTTATGATCGCCTTTTCTGGAGAGAGAAATGAAACCTATGTCAGGCAATGGGACTCCAGACCCCTTCACATCTGGTCTTCTCACTCAGGCCCCACCCACAGACCATCTCATTTCCCCCTTTACTGTCTCTAATACTCAGCTCTCATTTTGCAGTCTCCCATATAAGGCAGAGATGTTCCTGGCCAAACACCCTTCCTTCACATTGAACTTTGTCCACACTCCACATGTTCTCTGTGTTGTATTTTATTCTTATTCCAATGCTTTACTCCTTTTGTTTTCTGCCATTTCTTGCTTTTCCCCTTTTATTGTGCCCTTTCTTAACATCCCAACCCTTATGTGACATTAATGCTCAGGCAAGAAGTATGCTCACTCACCTGAAGTTTGTATTTCCCAGTAGAATCTTCTTGTATCACACACAGAGGCCATGTAAATAAAATTATCTAAATGAAAAGCGACACTTTGGCTTGTCTGAATTGTGGCTTCACCTGAGGAGAAGAAGATGTGGAAGGGTTAGAGAAAGTGTAGATTTAGCTGATGTAGACCTGCACTAACCAGTAAGCAAAATAAGCACTTTTTTAGGGCACTCAGGGAGGGGACACCAGTATCCCCCCCAAACTATCCCTTAACTCTTCAAGTATCATTCTAGTCTTTAGTCAACTTTTTTTTTTGAATTCTTTCTATCTACCATGTTCAACTTTAGTTTGCATTGTTAAAAAGATGTTTTCTTTGGCATAGTGAATGACTTCAGTTTAAAACTTGGGTTTGAAGGTGTCAATAGATATCACACTTGACTCTGTCTTGTGAAAAATAATACAAACAGAGCCATTTCAAAATGGAGTTGGAGCTGCCATCCCAGAGGAACTGCCTTACATGTTTT
>NW_006380543.1:0-1634 GCF_000327345.1 Myotis davidii
GGCAAATATCTGCATGAAAATTTGGAGAGTTTTATAATAAAACCTTAATTTAAAATGGCTAATTATAATCATTAAATTCTTAATTGTTTGCTGTGTAACATTGATAACATTTTCTTATGTGTTATGGGTAAATGAAAATGTTTGCAAATAAATATAACCACAGAGACTATTCAGCTGAAAATACCCACAAGGATAAATCATGGAGTGATTATCATGGAGAACATGGTGTTTCCCACGGGCCTAGTTAGGATTTTGAATTATAACCAACTTTGCACTGGAAGCTGCTAGGAAAACACAAGTGTCTTAGTATCTCCTTAACTCCACACTCCTACATTTCACCCACATTTAATCCCTCACTCCGCAGCACCCACTCACCTGGTTATTTAAGCTAGTCATTAATTTCCTATGATAAGACTAAGCTAATGAATCTAATGGCAGATAATATTGTGCTTGTGGAAAGTTATTTTTCTTCCATTTATTTCCTGTATAAGATTGAAAAACAAACAGGTCAGTCTTTATCTTCTCACTTCTCTTACCACCTGTCATATGATCCTTTCCTCCTTAAAAGAAAAATATCAATTTCTGAAGGCTTGCTTGGCTATGAGAGAAATAAAATAAGTTAACTGAAAGACTGCAAGGGATGACTTATTTGGTTCAATTATAATTGCCTCATGACCATTATTTTGCATTTCAAATAGAACTTAACAATGAAAATAAGTGAATGAAATAGAGGTTAGTGTAAACCTATAGTCAATTAAAAACAATTAAAGGAATTAATAAGGCATTAAGGTTATTCTAAATAAAAGTAAAATTGAGTAAACTTTCAACTGATAGTGAGGGATTTGCTCTATTTATTTACCAAAAGACATATCAGTGATTTATATATGCTATTAAACTAAATAATTGTGAAATTATGGCCTAAATATTAACCAACATCCTTCTCAAACTACACTTTTATAGTCAAGTATTTATATTATTTTGCTTTTTTTCTAGTCTTATTAGCATAAATGAAAACAACAAATTTCTCCTATTGATGTTGGTTCAGGCATAACTAGTAGGAGAAATGGCCCCTTACCTGGATTTTATACTTAAAAAACATATTTCCATATGATAAGCCTTTGCCTGCTTATTAAATTATAAATATATTTAATAATAAAGCTTCTCCTAGGCAAAGTCTCCCAATGGTAGAAACTCATTCCTAGGAGAAGTAAATAAATGATATCAGAACTTTTCTTGATATGCTGACAGGTAGAGGGAAGAGTTTTGGGGAAGTATATAAAAAGAAAGCAGTTAAGCAAAGGTAGGAGGAAAATAATAACTTCTAACATTGCATAGATCAAATACACCTACTAGAAAGGATCAGCTTCAACTATTACAGCTAGAACCACTCCATTTCTGTCAAACCTTTAAAGTAATTGCCTTTTCTATTTGGGGTTGCTCTTCCCAGAATGCATTCTGAAAGTTATGTGCTATCTGTTCTAAACTATAATAGCCTGAGAGTATTACCATTATTTGGGAATCAGAAAACTCACATAAGAAAAATGATTAACGTTAGAGTATTTGAAGTACACATTACTTAAAATGATGAAAAAAATGAGTTTTTTTAATAAAAGATTTGGACCTGAGAGATTATT
>NW_006380544.1:0-1633 GCF_000327345.1 Myotis davidii
TCTCTCTCTCTCTCTGTTTCCCTGTCTCTCTATCACACACACACACCGAACTATGATTTACATGTTTTTAAAACAGGGCCTTCCTTATTGAGACAATACAACCTTGATGAGAACTACAAAGAACCACAGAGTGTCCCATTCTTCTTTGCATCACCAGGACAGAAGTAGTTCTTGGCATTAATTTATGTGTTCTCACGAACTGTTTCTTATTTTAGCAATAGATTTTTGGTGTTTAGTAAAATTAAAAATCTAGACAGGCTTTTAAGAATATTTACAGAATTAATGCCACATCATATCACTGTGTCGAGATGATTCCGACATTAAACATCATTATGTCTAATGTTATGTGTACAAATTAAGAACCAAGCAATATGTTCTTGTATAATTTGTGAGTGATTAGTAATAACAACACAAGGAACTTAGGAAGCCACTTATTTATAATAATTTAAAATGAAAATATGACAAGGCAGGAATTTCATAAAAATAATTATCTCATTAGTTCAGATCACAGGCATATTACTAAGAGCTAACAGGAAACAGAAAACGTAATAGTCATCATTTCAGAAGTTATTCAGTTAAACACAATGGAAAGTACAGAAGAGGATATTACAGAGTTGCTTCCGTGTGGATATATTCATAGCATAGCGTAGAGCTCCAGCAAAGGAGCATGGATGTTTTTCTGCAGTCTGCAAAGTAAAGCACCAAGGATGAGCTTGCAGATAATGTATTGTGTCTTTTGGAGTGTATTTTGCAGCTCACGACATTAATTCTGGAGGGATAATGAAGGAAAATACAGATAAACTCTGTTATTTTTAAAATAGGTCACTAGTCAGTACATTCAAATCTCAACTATCTGAGCTAACGAAGTGTCTTAGAGCAAACAGCTCAGTGCCTTGTGAGCTAATGCTGTGTGACATTCGACCAAAACATGTCCATCTCACAAAGGGATATTTACAGGCAAGAAAAAAATCATGATAGTCCTGTTTTGGTAAACTCTCTGAAATGGAGACACAGAAAAGAAAGTTTAAAAATACTCCAAAGAGCTAGTAAGTTTGCCTATAAATTATTATCCTGTGTATAGCACATCTAATGAGACAGGGGTCTATACTCTTAACATCATTAGATGAAAAGAACTGATGAAAGTTGATGAAGCCCTTTTCCCTTTGCTCATTACAAGCAGTTAACAGCTGACCCTGTGCAGTGAACATTGCTTGAAGAAATGGAGCTCTGTCATCCGGAATAGTGACAGACAAGTCATATGGATGCTCAACAGGTAATGAACCATTCCAACTTCTTTCTCTATCTAAAATGACTCAAGTTCCCAGCTCAGAGTTTTGTTTTTCCCCTTTCTCCCTTACCTAAGCCCAAATTGCCCCAATGCAAAATCTCCACACGCAAATTAAAGTTCCAATATAGTCAGTAAAACAAACAATTTCCACCCCTGGCCCATTTTCTGGTGTTGAATGTGTGCAGGCCTGAAAAAATGTTAACATTTGCAAATTTGCAAGCATTTTATTACTTTATTGGAGTGACATTGATAAATAAAATTATACACTTTTCAAGTGTATACTTCTATAATACATCACCTATATATTATTGCATTGTGTGTTCACCACCTCAAGTCAAGTCTCCC
>NW_006380545.1:0-1635 GCF_000327345.1 Myotis davidii
TTTTTTTTTTTAAGACTGCTCAATATAACCATTCCAGCCTACTGAATTCATGGTATATACATTTCACAATGTATATATTTCACTGGCAATAGTATAATTTAGGTAGATGGAGCAATTTCTAGGCCACATGAAAATTAGTTAAAACTTTCAAATCTTGACATTATCTAGAAAATGTTTTCAAAGTATAACATATATGTATGTCTAATGCAGAGTTCCAATGTGATTTAATGATTCAGAGGGGATGTAAATGAAAAGAGGTAGGTAGTTTGGATGGACTGAACCTTTGGTTGGCTTGCATAATCCAGCACCTCAAGCTTCTTTATAATGTTTATATAGTCCCTTTCCACACATTTACAAAATTTCAAAAACGAAGTCTCCAGCCAAGTAGAGAGATTGTGGAAATTTTGCATCTTTTTACAATGAATCCTGTGGGATATTTAAAACAGATACTGAGGGAAGATAACGAGTAGCTCTGTTGCTATTTTCTGCACTAATATTAATGGACAGCATCCAAGGGTAATTCTTCCACTCTAGCTTAATTATAAAATGCTGATGAGGCTTTCATGTCATAATTAGCATGCTTTCGGTTATTTTATCTTTTACCTCTGGGTCAAAATCTGGCCCATTGACTACTTTTTGTCAATGAGTTAACCATAATTTTAAGTGGTCTGCAATTATAACTGTTATTGGCCATCTATTCTACAAACAAATCACACATATTATATCAAGGTGGCAGATTGCTAGCATATTAAAGTTAGTGGGATCCTGAGGTGTGGTGTTGTCCAATTTCTGTGGTGTAAATATTCCCACTGTGGCTGATTTTAAGCTATCATTTGACAATAGGCTCTCAAAATTTCTATATATGTAACAATTTTGCAAACGGGTCCTCGCTGGCACCAGCACATCACTGAGCAGCTGATACTGACCTATACTGGATTTTTATATTGGAATCATGATACTTTTAATTATCCTGCAATGTCTTCATTCAGATACAACTCACCCATTAAAAGAATGCCCTTATGTATGACTGTTAAGGGCACTTTACAGTAGTAATTATGATAATTTAAGTC
The DNA here is from genome assembly GCF_000327345.1 of Myotis davidii. Classification (NCBI taxonomy): domain Eukaryota; kingdom Metazoa; phylum Chordata; class Mammalia; order Chiroptera; family Vespertilionidae; genus Myotis; species Myotis davidii. Next base: position 1,071 of record NW_006380545.1, read on the forward strand.
ATAGGCTATTTTTAAAAGCTAATCAAAGTATAAATCTTGTCGCCCAGAAAAAAAGTACAAACTAGTAATTAAAAAAATCAATTTCAGGGGATTCTCGGGCCTTCTGACACTTGTTCATAAGTCTCAGATTAAGAATCTTTGCTATCTCTTTGGTCTACCCACTAATTGGGCAAGCAACCTTCTGAATGTCAGAGCTTCAGTTCACTGAGTCTGTGAATTACTAGAGAGCTCAAAAGTCACTGTCTCATTGGAGAAGAGTTAAATTGCCGGCATTTATCTGACTGACCTCTTCTATCATTATTCTAAAATTTAGAGATCACAAGGAATTCATGAGATGATGAGATCAGCAGTGAGTATAGTTGAAAATTTAGTGTCTCCCTTTGTTCTACTAATTTTGTATGAACTATTATATAAACTAACTCTAGGATATGTGTATTTTAATTTTCACTTTGAAATATAAACTTCCCATTTGTATATAAGTGCATGTGTATGTATGTGTATATAGACAAAACCTTAATTAACCCTCACATTTCCCCCCTTTTTTTAATGCTGGGCTTAATTAAAC
>NW_006380546.1:0-1634 GCF_000327345.1 Myotis davidii
TACTAGAGGTGTTTTATAAAATGTAATACTATTTCCAGTAATTAATGGCTAGCACTTGAAAGCTTAAATCTTTCAGGAGAATGTAAAGACCATCAAATGGTCATTTACAAGAAGATACAGAATAAAACATTATCCAAAACAATTACTTTGGGTTGCTTATTGTCATTTTCTTATAATGACTCAACCAGTTATAAATAGGATGAAAAAAAAGTGATAGGCATGATAATTAAAGGTTTTCTTTATCCCGCAATGATCAGCAGCTAAACTAATGCTTTAACAAACAGAAAAAATCATTCTTGGTGACTTATCCAATGACCCCATGATACCCTTTCTGACAGCAAAACATTTCATTTTATAGCACTTAAACAGCCAGGTTATAGAACTGTTAATAAAAAAGTCTTATTTGTCTTGAAATATGTGTAAAATGTTGTAGCTGACATTGTATATTGGTTTAAGGACCTCTAAAACACTGGAGAAAAAAAAGTCCGATTTCTAAAGATTGGCTTTCAAAAGGAACAGTATCCCTTAGGGCAAGAAATAATAACACTCAGTGCTTTAAAATATTGTAAAGCATTTTTCAAATGCTATTTTCATTAGGAAATATGGTATTTCCAGATTAAAGATTCATGGTTTTCACCATATGTGACTGACCCTAAAAACATGGCAATTTTGCTGACAGGCGGATCTGACTAGGGTTCTGGGAGGGAAAACAATAAAGATGGTAATCAATGGACTTGGCAAAGCATCCAACATGCCCCTCTCAGAGGCTCGATGGCCCTCTCTTTTCTCATTCCGTGATAACTATTTAAATTGTTTTTAGATTTATTGAAGCAAACTGCTTGGCCGATCTAACTTATTTCCCCACAAATTGTAGTAGGGCTAGGTTAAATTAAATAAAATGACCCAAAATAACGTTCTGAGTCTTTGTGGTAAATCATAGACTATGTGAGGATTAAGATGTTTTTTTAAAATGTCATAATATGAAATCACTTTCCAAGTAGGTTGTATTCTGATTGGCTAATTTAAACATCATAGTAGTAATTGGTATTGTCCTTCAGACTCTCCATCTTAAACTCTTCAATTCTAAATGTACCCACCAAGCTCTTAGGTCAGGGCTGACTATGCTGAAGTGTCATGTTCAGACTTGGGAATAGTATGGGTTGTGTTAAAACATTGAGTATCGATATAGTCACTATTGATTACACTGAGATCCTAGAGCCTCGATACTTTGCTTTCAGCTTCCCCAAAGACATTCACACTTTTTCTGTTACCTTTCCAAGGGTAAGACGTATATATGCCCAGGAGGAGCAAGGAAAGATGAAAAAATAGGACTACTTTCTCTGAAGCAAACTTGATTCAACCACTAGGGAAAAAAAAACTGCAAATAACTCTATTTCATTTTTACATGAAACGAGCATTATGCTTTATGCACAGACAATGGAAGAAAATATCCAAAAAAAGTAGGCAAATAGTTAACTTGGATCATGTATACTTATCTGAATATGCCAATTAAGAGGCAGTGGGATTAAAAACCTGAATAATTGCTTTGACGCTGGAAGTAAAGATTTATTCTGAATGACCAACATTGTCTTTCCTTTTTAAACTAATTTCTTAATAACGGAATGACCTAAAGG
>NW_006380547.1:0-1635 GCF_000327345.1 Myotis davidii
AGTTTATTATTGTATTATTATTTATTAATTTTTACATTATTTTCCATATAAAAAACTATAAGCCTACTTTTGCCCCACCCTGTATTATACTTTTCTGATTAGGGTCTGCGTCTTCTGAAAATATGTAAAATCATTGAGGGTAGAAATGCAGGTTAAAGATAATCAATTTATGTCCTAGATAAAACCATGCTCTCATGTCACCACCATTTCCTATTTGAGGGGTGCATATAGGGCCCAAATCTGAGAACACTGGTGAAAATAATGAATGCTCTTCCTGGGACTGTGGAGCTCATAATTTGAATTTCTCTTAATTCAGGTGAACCCTTCAAACATCTAACAATTGTTAATTGCAAATAAAGTCAGGCTCAGGACTGCATTAGTAGTTTGGGGAGATATAAGATAAAATATCTATATTCTCAGAAAGTGTATTTTATTTGGAGGAAAAAAATGCATGAAATGACATTGAGCAGGACAGCATTAATAAGGAAGTTTAGACTGTATCTTAAGTTATGAGGCAGAGAGTGAAAGAATATGAGGTGGGAGAGGCAGATTAGAGGTCAGACTTTAAAGATATCGTAAGAGCTTAATCATTTATATTCCAGGTTAGTGTTTTCCAAATCTATGTGAATTATCCAAGGTAATTGTTAAAAATATGATATCGAAACCTCTAGAGATGATGTCATTATCAAGAAGCACTGTGAGTGATTTCTATCTTCAGTCAAGTTTGGGAAAACTATTTTAGATGACTGGGAGCCATGAAAAAATGTACTGTTTTAAAGACCTTAATTGATCAATAATTTAAATACCATAAAATTCATCTGCTTTAAATGTACAATGGCCTGATTTTAATAAATTTATAGTGTTATGTAATCATCACCACAATACCATTTTAGAATGTTTCCATAACCCCAAAGAGATCCCTAGCCCTCAACTGCAGTCACTTCTTATTCCCACCTCTATCCCTCAAAACCATTAATATACTTTCCATCATTATATCTTTGCCTTTTCTAGATATTTCATATGAATGAAATCATCATACCATTTGTGACTGCCTTCTTTCATTTAGAATAATGCTTTTGAGTTTAATTTAAGCTGTAGTGTCAGTTTATTATTGATATTGCTGAATAGCATTTCATAGCATGAATATACACTATTTTGTTTATTAATTTGGCAGTTGAGGAATGTTTATGCTGCTGCCATTTTGGCTATCATGGATAATGCTGCTATAAACATTTGTAAACATGTTGTATGTAGACATATGTTTTCATTTCTCTTGGGTAGATTTCTAAGAATGGCATTTACGCTTAACTATTTAGAAAACTGCCACTAAGTTTTCATGGTGATTGTACCATATTACATGTCAATTAGTAATTTATGGAAGTTCTAGGATCTCTACAATACCATTAACAGTTGGCACTGGATGTCTTTTTATCTATAAATGTGAAGTGTGCCTTTAATTTGAATTCATAATGACTAAATGTGTTGAGTGCTTACATGTGCTTACTGACATCCATTTATCATTAGTGATGAAACGTCAATTCAAATCATTTGCCCATTTTTTAATGTTCCAATATTTTAATTTTTTTCCAATTTTATTGTGACATAATTGACATATAACATTGTGTAGGTTTAAGG
>NW_006380548.1:0-1635 GCF_000327345.1 Myotis davidii
ACCATGACCTCCTGTCATAGGTTGATGCTCAACCATTAGACACACTGGCTGGGCCCAAGCATTTTCTTTTCAATACAGAGAAATTTCACTTACCCTCCCTCTTTTCTTTTCAGTTCCTTACATTTCGAGAGCAAGTTCTTCTCGATAGCAAAGAAAACATACTTAATGTCCCAGGTTTTTATCAACTCACTTGACCTCGGTCATTCGATTCTGTCCCCTGAATGTGTTGGAGCCAGAGATGAATTCCCTGTTCTAAACAGACTGCACATGGTCACACAGGCCCACTCACTGGTCCTGTGCGAGCTCCCCCACTACCAATACCATTACTGGGTTTTTCTTTTAGCAATATGTATCCTCTTGTAGGAAACATCTCACTTTGCAGAACTATATCTTTCTTCACATCATCATAATAAAAACTTTTTCAGTCAATCATCATATCTCTTAGGCATCTAGAATCGCCAATAATCCTAACCATCCTCAATGCTACAGATTCAAATCAAATGAAGCTAACCCTGTGGGGGGAATGAGGTCCCTAGACCACTCCCTTGGTGCTGGCTGCTGTGATGACGGTATTCCTATAAAAGGTCAGGGATTATGTTTTCATGAGCAGAGCACACAGGGTCACGCCCTATACAAATTTTATATCTCTGGAAGATTTTTTTAAAAAAGACATATAATATCACTGCAGGATGTTGTAATTATTACATAGAATAAAAAATGTTGGTTTTGCATTACTAATCAAGTTCTACTATAACAGATTGGATTGAATAAGAGTTTCAAAGACCAAGGGAGGTCTTATTATAGGAGTCACAGATACGAACTACCTCGATAGACAAAGATGATCAGACATGAGTTTCCAGTTTTGATAGAATGTAGTCATTTTTTTATAGCTTTGGAGGCCTACAGGCTGGGAGTGGAGGATTGCTTTTAAACATGCGTTACAGGAATACATACTTTTGGAGGGTGTGTGTTGGTGCACATCTCTCTGAAGCCGACCTATTTATGAGTGAAAGACTCTTTGGGCATTCCTTACGATTGATGCTTTTCCACGTAAAGTTGACCCACCCCTTATCTTCCTTGGTTATTGCACATCGAGATTGCCCTTCTGTGTGGTTTACTATCTTTTCTGAGAACGAGGCTGCAGATGGAGAGAATTGAATTGCTATTGAAACTGCAAAGGAAAAAATAATAACCCAGGTTTTATTGTAACTCCAAAGGCACATTTCAAAACGTGAGACACATTTAAGAATAAAAAGTTCAAACTCACATCTGTCAAGAAACATAGTTAAGGATCATCTATTGTGACTGTTCCCCATTCATCATACCATGCTAGCTGTTATGTGTTGATCAAAGAGGCCTGAATCTTTTGATCAGTGTGTCTCTAACTGGGTTCTGTGACTTCCGAGGACAAGGCTACCGGAAGGAAGACTCACTCACACAGACAGGAAAGTAGCACATGGCTTAGGACGGTGGTGCTGATCTGGGTATTAAAATTACTCTCTCCCCTTTCTGGCATTTTTCTACTTAAAGAAACAGGCTGCGTGAATCTAAAGCATAATAACCAGAAAAATATTAAGAGGAATTTTTAAACTTCTCTTCCCCAAAATGATACTTTGGGAGAAAAAAAAGTTTTTT
>NW_006380549.1:0-1635 GCF_000327345.1 Myotis davidii
TTTGAGATGCGGAAATTGAGTCTCAGAGGAGTTAAGGCATTTGCCCAGGATCTCACAGCTGTAAAGCAGCAATGGGGTTTTGAAGCTGTGAGGAAGGGCCTGACTCAGGGTTATTGTTTTGCTTTTGGTTAGACCCAAGGCTGCCTTTCTTTGTGGCCAAAAGATACAATTATGAACAAAAAGTTTCCTTGTTCTGTAGCATCTTTCTTTCTTTTTTAGGGGAATTATTAGATGGTATTTTAAATTAGGACATCACAGAAGTAGAAAAGATATGACTATGCAAAATTGCTCTCAAAAATGAAAATTATGAGTATATACGTTTTAAAAAGTAGGTTGCAGAATTATTTTAAAATGTTGAGCTTTATTTTGGAATAGGGCAATCTGTATAATGCAAGAGAGAAATGTATATAGAGCAAGAGAGAAATAGGGAACAACACTACGTTCTATTTCCAGAGCTGCCTTCGTCTCGCTAAGGCTTGGAGCAAGGTGCTTAATTTCGTTATGCCTTTGTTTCTGCATTTTTAAAATGTTGATTTTGGAAACCCCTCCCAATCAGAAAATTCTCTAATGTTATAAAATAACCTAAGGTAGCTTTGCAAACGAATGAACTATAACTATCAACAATGTCAAATGTTACATACCTTTCGAACAATTATCACATCATAGTGATATGTGAGATAAACAAAATGAGAACTTTACAATCTTCACTTTAAATTAGAACTCTTCCTTACCCCTAAATAAAATTTTTCAGAGCTAATAAATTCTATATACTGTAATATATGAAAATGCTATGGTAGATAAATTCAATTTTAAACATTTTGCTTTTTGTTAAGAACAGATACTTATATGTACATTCACAGACAATAAACATTAGTTAGAAATATTAGTCAGACACAGAACTTTTCTGTATGCATTTATATTCATTTTTATCTAAAAGATAACAAAGAGAGGCATCCACATGTCCACCTGTATTAGCTGACCTAAAGTTTACCTGGGTGCTGGGAATTGGTCAGGATTCACTTCTCTGCTTTCTCTGGTCTTGACTCAAGAGTTTTAGCATCTCATTCAGATTCCAAGAAGCCATGTAAGTTATTGAGTTGCAACTAAAATCTCAATATAAAGCCAAGTGTCTTGGAAGGTTAGCAGACATTTACCCACTGGGGAAGGAAGGTGAGGAAGAAGTCCTTCTATATTAGCCTGGACTCTAAGGGATCTACTTTTTTTTCTTTAATATTTCCTTTTGAATGTCAGAATACTTCCTCCTGACTTTATCACTTATTTTTATTAGTTTCTTATTTCAGAAGATGAGAAGTGCTATGGAAGGAGAGTGGATAGGAAGGGGTAAGGTGAATACTAATAAGGTAAGCGACTGTTCAGATTCCATTTTGTCTTGTACTATCTGTATGATCTTAGCCAAGGCAAGTTACTCAATTTCCTCTTCTGTAAATAGGATAATAATACTACTTCATAGATTTGCTTTGGGGATTAATTAATATATGTAAAGTACTTAGAACAGTGCCTGGTATAATGTAAATGTTAGCTACAAATATTAACACACTATGTGCTTTATAAACATTTATGAATAAAACCCACTTGGTCACAGTGTGTGATCTTTTTAATGTATTGCTGGATTCA
>NW_006380550.1:0-1636 GCF_000327345.1 Myotis davidii
CTGAGTTTGGGCATGTCTGAAATAAGGTATTGGTGTGGTAGACTTTTGTTTTGCCAGCTCAGCTTCCATTCTTCTCTATTCTTGGGGGAGTTGCTTCTTTCCAGAATTTGGCCCGCATTGTTCATGTGGATCCAGCTTGATCCAGAGACGTGCTTATGAACCAATCTAGGTCAATCAATTGCTATCTGCCCTGGCCACTGTGGTTGGTTAGGATCAGCAGGCAACCCAGGCTGGATGAATCAGAAGTCAACTTCTGGGCTTTTGTCTGAAACAATTGAGGAGATGCTTTTTGTCCAATAAGCAGTTGCAGTAGAAAGCTAGATCTACCACTGCCTTTTCAGATATTTGACCAATAAAGGCTTTTTAAAAATTGTTGTTTGTCTTAATCTTGTTTGAATATTCTTTTCTTCTTTCACATGCAAATGGCAGGGTGCAGCCTAATTCATTTGAGTTAGTTAACCTCCAAGGCCTTTCTGTTTTCCACATTCTTTGATTCTCTTCCTTCCTGTATCACATGAGTTAGATTGCTGTGATTGAATGAGGTCAGACAAATAATAAGTGGATATTCTCAGCAGGAGTAATTTCTCCATCTGAGAAATGGCAGTGGAAGAGCCAAGAGTAGTTATCCTACATTTTTATTTCGTTTATCTTTATTCTGTAGTAGACTTCACCTTCTATGACTTTCAGCTACCCATGGTCTAGTTATATCTATTCCTACTGGGCTCTATACAATAAAACAAAAGAAAAACAAAAACCAAACTCTGCTTGATATTAGAAATGTAACTTTTTAAGAATATTACATGAGAATGGAGAAAAAGAAGACATCTGTGTTATGCCTGATAAAATCATAAAGTATCTGTGACAGGGTTCATGCTGTAGTGAGTAGAATGGGTGCAGTGACATGGTACTTGGTACAGGATCAGAAAGTAACATGGACATAGAAGTCACAGATGAGAGTCTTGGCACTATCCTTATTTAGCTGTACCCTGATCAAGTCATGTAAATCTCCCTCATCTTTCAAATGTTTGGGTCATTGTGAGAATGATGTATATAATGTGTGTGAAAGAAGTTTACATGTAAAAACCTCATGGTGGCTGAAAGCATTTAGGAATGAATAAACGTAGCGTACTCAGTTAATTTTATTGATGAATTTGTGACAGGAGAAACAGATTGTGAAATATTGGGAGATGAGATCAGATTTGGAGATAGTTGTCACATTTCCGGTGACTCTGATGGTTCTGCCTCCTTCTTTTAAGGACTCCTGTGAGTACATTGGGTCCACTCAGATAATCCAGAATATAATCTTCCCATGTCAAGATTCTTAACATCATCACATCTGCAAAGACCTACCTGTCATTTAAGGGAACATATTCACAGGTGTCAGCTTTGGGTGGTCACTGTTTTGCCTACCACACTGATGATAATACCAATGAAGACGATGAGGAATGGTAGTTACTATTATTAATATTTTACTTGCTTCCCAAATTACTTCTAGTATTTTGTCAGAGAAAATAAGCTCTTTTATCCCAAAACACCTAAGACGAGCTAGGCTGGCCTCATAAAGGAATTGAACTTCTGATTGAATAAAAGCTTCTCTTTTTATATTTTTATTTTTCAATTATAGTTTACATTCAAC
>NW_006380551.1:0-1635 GCF_000327345.1 Myotis davidii
CAGGTGAGGATTAACAACAACAACAAAAAGCTATACCCCAACCCAAAGTTAGGAATAATCGGCATTCAATCTTATTTCCAAATTCCAAACATAGGGGTAACATCTAACGTGCCCTCCTCACTGCCATATTCTGCCACTTTCTATTATGGAAATTCTATCGATATCGTTCAGAGGAAGTATTACTTCCTTCTCATGAACAAAAGTCTAAAATACTTAGGTTCAGTTCCTGTAAAATGCTTGCATGAGAATATGTATATAAGGTTATAAATACATCCCCCGGTACATTATATTTAGCTAAATAGCAAATAAAGTGCCAAGTGGTTCCTTCCAAATAAGTCCAATGAGCAGGTGGTCCTGCTTTTTAATAAGCCAAATGCTCTATTTCTAATTCCTAAACTGCAATTAACTCACTTGAAAGATTGCTTAGTATTTCACGCGGTTTACCACTATAACATCAAGTCCTTCTTGGTATCAATTTTGGTTCCATTATAATGTGTCTATCCATAATAGATCATTTTTCAATTATCACTTTTCCTGGAAACCTAAAATAATTTTTCTGATTGCCTATGTCTTTTTTTAAGCTTTAGCATGCACTGACAACATTTTCAGAAACAAAAAATAAAGTGATTAAATGAAAGATAAAAACAATTCCCCTTTTACTGACATGATAACAGTTTTGTTTCTCTTTATCAGGTATTCTAGACATTAATTTCGGGTACCACAGCAAGATCAGAAAATTTGCTAGACACTCTATTTGACACTGATGTATTTTCATTCACTTATCCCTTAAAATGATTTTGCACTTTTGGTCTATATGTACTAATTTTCCACCTTCCCTAAACCGGAATTTTTCTTGCCTCTCTAGGGGGAAAACTTAGACTTTGAGCTAGATATAGCAAGGTTCCAGGCCTGGTTCTGTCATTTACAGGCTGTATAACCTTGGTCAAGTTGCTGATACACTCTGAGCTTTCTTCATCGGTAATACAGATGTCATAGGACTTTATAGCAGGGTTTCTCAACCTCAGGATTACTGACATTTTATATCAGACAATTCTTTATTGTAAGAAGTTCACACTGTAGCATATTTATCAGCATCCCTGTCCTCTACTCACTAGAAACTGGTACACCCCTGGTTGAAAAAATCAGAATTCTTCCCAGACATTGTCAAACATCCCTTGTGGGGCAAAATTGTCCCCATTGAGAACCACTGTTTTTACAGGATTGTTGAGTGGGTCAAATGAAAGGATATATGGGTACTCGAGCACATTTGGACACAGTATGTACAATACAGTTGTTTGATCATTGATAGATGTGGTTTCTCAACAATAATTATAACCACCATGTACTGTATAAAAACAAAGAATGAGAAATCAAAGCATGACAGACTTTATTCTCAAAGAAAGGGTTGGTCATCATTCAGAAAGGAAATAATTTAGTGTCCCCTTGAGTAGAATTAGTAGCTTTGGTTATACCTGCTTTGGAAGCAAGGAGGGGGGGAGAACCTGAATAAGTTAAAATATGCATGAATTCAACAGGTACCAACTTCAGCACCAGCTGACATTTTTTTTTCATTTGTCTCTGAAGTGCAGTTATTGGAATTATGTTTCCCAACCTCCCTTGTGGCTACATATTACC
>NW_006380552.1:0-1636 GCF_000327345.1 Myotis davidii
CCCCAACCCGCAAAAGACGGGAGGTTTATTTTTTGGAGAGAACAAAAGAGAGTTTGGACTGCAGGACACAAGGCAGGTTCACTGCGGGGCCGCACCAGACTAACACGTGGTGATTAAGGGAACGTCGACAGGCAGGATTTTGAGACCCCAGCCCCCAGGTACCACTCGGTCCCCAGACTGGTGCCAGGCTATTACCTCCCAGGCTGGACAGTAGAAGAGTCTGGGGAAAGCTGAACAGAGAAAAGAGAAAAAAAGAGAAAAGATGTAAAGATACTGACATTGAGGATTCCTGGATGAAGCAGTACAGCCAAATCACGTACCCCGTCGTTCAGTCAACAAGTTCCAATCCAGCCAGCTTTTAGGGCCCCACCCTCAGATGTGAGCCAGCAGCTGAGATCCAGATGCCCGAGGGAAGCCTCAAATGGGAAAAATAAGAGATTAAAACAAACACATGGCGATGGGAAGGCCTTGGAGGGAACAGGGAGTGTGCATGGAGAGGAAAACTACACAACCATGAAACACGAACAGGATGCTGCATTATAAAAGGAACCCACAGAGAACACAAAGGAGCCTTTGGCAATTAAAACACTTTGGAGGAAATGAAAATATCTGAAGGAAGACTAGAAAGTAAAACGGAGGAACTCTTCTGAAAAGCAAAACGAAAAAACAATGAGATGAAAAACAAGGGGACAATATAAAGCACCAGGCCAGGAAAACTGAGAAATAGAAGTTCAGAAAGAGCAGAGGAAATGGGGAAAGAAGCGTCAATGAAATTATTCAGAACAAGTTCTCAGAACAAATGGAGCAGAGTTTTTAGATGGAAAGGGTTCAGGGAGTGCCCAGCACAATGGATCAAAGTCAACCACACCAAGTCATACCATTGTGCAACTTAAACACTGGGAACGATTCAAGATCCTAAAAGTTTTCCGAGAGAAAACCAGGTCCTAGAAAAATGATTAGGACTTAGAATAGCTCTGGGCTTCTGAATGGATGGTGACCCTGGAAACCTAAAAGACGATAGAGCAATGCCTTAAAAAATGTAAGGACAGTCGTTTCCGACCTAGAATTTTATATCCAGCAAAACTACTTATAAACTAGTGTAGGATAGAATGAAGTTATTTTTAGAGATGCAAGATTTCAAAAAATTTACTTCCTTCTCATTTTGGTGTCTTGCCAAAATGAGGGGCTAGGCCCCAGAGGGGAAGGCATGGTATTTAGGAAAGAAGAGAGTGTCAAGGAGGGGATCCCAGGATGCCAGCTCTGCATGGAGAGCAAGCAGCTCACTCTGAAGTCGGCACATGCCTTGGCAAGACAGAGCTAAAAAGAGGAATGGGGTGTACTGGCCTGGACTCTGTGAGGAGATTTAGATAACTGGCAGAGTGTGAGGTTGAACCAGTGATAAGTTTGTAGGCAGTCATAAAGATGACAATTATTAACTCTAGAAAAAATAAATGTGCTGGAAAGAAAAAGTGAGCATCGTCGGCTATGTGCTTCTGCCCCGAATAGTGTTTACAGAGTAAAAGTAATGCAAACACTGAAGCTTGCTTCCACCCAAACGATATGTGGTATAGGGGCTGCGAAAGGGAGGAACCTAAGTCTCTGGCCTCCAGAGAAGCGGTTCTCAACCTGTGGGTCG
>NW_006380553.1:0-1635 GCF_000327345.1 Myotis davidii
CTGATACCCATCTTGATCATGATGGTGGTAGGTAACTGGGGCATCAAATGGGGTCTCTAGTAGCTCAGAGCACTAACCATCTGGACTTGATTATAATTGACCATACGGCTTCATAGCTGACTATTCTTCCTATAAATGGATGTTTCTCTGGCTTTTATTTTTTTACATAGATTAAACACATAAAAAGCAAAGGAAATGATACAGATAAAATGTGTAATTCAAAACTTCAATGCCCTTCATACTACCATTATAATTTTAGTTATTTTTACTTCCTTGTGCCCTAGTTTCTTCCTGTGAAAAATGAGAACATCATCACCAACTTCACAGAGTAGAGCAAGAATCAACTGAGACATATAAACTGAAATCCACCCTAGTAGTTCTCATAATAATAGTGGAAAATACACAGGAATCATGTCCAGTCATTTTAGTGCGTGTGAATATTCTCTTTGTAGAATCTCTAAACAGAGAGTAATCTGGGCATTATAAGAGGACAGAGAAAATTGGATGGAGATAAAAATGGTTGAAACTACTTATGAAATAGCAAACTCTTCATATAAATCTTTCTGTTACTAGAGGAATTCCAACACTGAATTGTTGAGAAATAATTCCTGTTGTTTAAGTCACATAGTCTGTTGTATTGTGTTAAAGCAACCCAAGCTAACTGAGATACCCTGCTTCTCTTGCCATGTTCTGCCAAAAGTATACACATGGTGTGTACTTACTAGTATTAAATATGTAATTTCACAGCGACCCATTCAAAAATGGTACCTTTCGCCTCCTAGACAATATATAAACCTGTTTGAGCTTTCCCATGCTGTCTGCAATAGCCAACACATATCTTGTCTAAAGAGTTTCTTTCCTCAGCAAGAAATTAATGTTTATTTCTGTTAGCCACTGAATTTTGAGGTAATTCGTTAAACAGACTTATGTAACATGTACGTATACATTTAGTTTACATTCTGCCCAATAATTTCAATATCTGAAATGTTGAAGGTTTAATATGCTTCTATTATCTGTAATCTGCTGACTCTTTGGTGTGTATTTTCTTCTGTTTTCTAACTTTTAACTATTAATTTAAAAATTTTAGGTATTTGTTGAAGCCTCGTTTGAGGATTTCTGCAGAGTAGATACATTTGCTTCTGCCAGGCATTCTGGGTAATATAAATCTAGAACTTTGAACTAAATTCTCAAATGGAGATGTTCTTTGAACAACTCAGATAATGTCTATTTGGCTAAAAAAATTTTTATGATAGCTATTTTGTAGTTAAAATTCTTAGCTTTTATCTCCAACAAACACAAAAGATTAAAACAGACACATTTCTTGCTGTCTTCTCAAGGTTAGGAAGTTCTGACTAACCTGATGGCTGCACTGAGAGGTATCCTCAGTTATAAGAAAGGGAAGCAGGATCTCCCATTTTAGTGTCCCTAGACCATAGGCTTGACCTCTTGTAACTGGTGCCTTCAAAGTCATGCAAATTAGGTCATCAGTGTTCACCAAATACCTTGAGAGCAAAAGTAGTATGCAGTGCCATGCCTATCTTTCTGGGTTTATATTTTCATGTTGGTTTTGACCTCTTTTCTTACTAGCTAATTAGTTCATGTTAAAAGATATGCATAAAATTTCTATTTTTTTTT
>NW_006380554.1:0-1635 GCF_000327345.1 Myotis davidii
TCTATCCACTGAGCCAAACTGGCTAGGACCACATTATTTATACTAATACCATAGCTCCTCAGCAGTAGCCCAGAGTTTGGAAATGCTACTTTAACATATCACAGTGTGAAAATGTTGACCAATAAACAAATTTTACAGCTTATCATCTCAGTGATTACTTATCTGACTTATATTATAGGTTAACGAAAAGGAAAGTTTGCCATTGAGAACATTGTGAGTGGCATAACTTTAAACTTCTAAGCCACTTTAATTAATAAATATGCTAATTAATTTGTATGAGCCAATGATTTCTTTTTCCTGGAGAAAATCAAAGACAGAAACCAATTAGATGCTGAAGTTGATAAGACTTCACAGTAGAACCACCCCAATGAAACACTGTAACCGAATTAGAATGTTGGACCAGCATAAATTCACTGGGAGCTTAGAAACTGGGCAAGGGGTTTTAGGAGGACGAGCGTTAGGACGTGAGAAAAAAAGACCAGGACCCATCAAAAACAAATTTACTTCCTTTGAATACTTTTTACAGTCGGCCATGTACTACCGTACTCAGGCACCTATATTGAAAGACTGTGGAAAATGCATACATGCTTTAGCTTAACCTGATTATTTTATTATGTAGATTATTTTAGTGCAGCATTCAAAATATCTCTCAATAATAATTTTGTTGGTACACTTCATAGTCTACTAAATTTAAAAATACTAACCGTTCTCCGTGTATCTTTATACATTTAAGTTAAAGTTCAAGCTCTTGTTGATGTTGTACAACTAAACAGAAGCTGTGACTCACCAGAATCCACAGTGAATTGGAGTTCATATGGTTTGCCCTACTTCCTTGACAAATATGACTACAAAGACTAGATTATTGCCTTCGAAAACCAACTTTAAAATTAGGATGGAACTTCCAGGGTATTATTTTTATGAACAACAAGTCAGTTCTAACTTCCTTGCTAGTACTTTTATTTTTACCTCTTCCTGGAAAGTTTATATGAATGCTCCTCTTTGAGAGGAGAGTGGGAAATACTGAGGCTGTTTAGACGGGAAGTTGTCTGAACTTGGGGAAGGAATGTTACGTTGTCGAATTTACTGTCTTTAACATAATAAAGTATATCAAGCTAAGGTACTTTCTGTGGGATGCAGCCAAAAGTTATTCTCAAAGGGTACTTCTGAGAAGACTATCTGGACTTCATTAGAAACTGAAGAACTAAGTTTCAAAATGGACAGACAGGCAGTTCTGGAGTCTGAGAAGCAAGAACCATGACAACACCAAGAGCAGTCTGGTCATAGTCTTACACATGAATGGAATGGAAACACACATGTCTTTATTGTTTTCTGCTAACTATTCTGCTAAAGATCACTGTCTTTTCCCCTCTGCTAAATGTTTAAATTCTAAAGAAATTTTTAGCTTGTGTTATTCACCCATCTGTTTAGCTAAGGGGAAGAGCAGGGAGCCTGTCTTCTCATTACAGTTCCAACAGACTATGTCTAGTTGAAATGAGAAATTTCTCAATAGACTATGTTTAGCTGAAAAGAATTACAGATAGAAAATGGACTCTAGACAATCAAAGGACAAAAATACCTCTGCATGAGCGAATGGAAGCTAGAGTAAAGCTGGGAATATGGCAAAACAAGGTAAGT
>NW_006380555.1:0-1636 GCF_000327345.1 Myotis davidii
ATTTGAGAGATATGAAAATAACACTCAATAAGAATCTTGCCTAATAATTTAGATCTTGGGTTAGTGTAATTTTGCAGAAGTAAATCTTCAAAGTATAAACAGCAAGGTACCAGTGAACCAAATATCAAGTAGTACTAGGTGATCCTTCACTTTTTATGTTCTTGAAAATGAATACAGTATAATTACGAGCCCTTCATAAAAAATGCCTCTTAAACCATAACTTCAAAGTACCTTGAAGAATATCACATTTTTCAATTCCTAGCCTTCTATTTACACTTATCATATATAAGTAATCATGACAACAGTATTATAAAAAATTGTTTTAAAAAAACGAATATTGTTTTTCTTCCTGACTTTTACTTTGAATCCCTGTTATCAGTTACATTTAGAAGCACCTCCCTGTCAAAGCAGTACAAATAAAGGCATTAATTTAGTATCTAAAAATCAAAGTACTGCTTTATCTATGAAATTATGTGTTGTACCTAAAATATGGCAAGGACCATATAAATGTTCCTAGAGACTAATGTCATTATGGACATTAAAAGGTTTGACATATATTTTTTCTAACAATGTAAAAATCAATGAAAAAATACTGGCTAATCACTACTGGACTGATGTTCAAATGCTGTTTTAAATTCAATGTTACCTTATCTCTCCTTAAAGATAGGTTGCTATACAAACATGAGCAGTAAGCTAAAAACTAAAGCCTTGCATTACAATAGCTAAATTTTATATGTAAAGCAGTACCAAATGATGTAAAAACCTGTTCACCAGAACAGAGCTTCAAACAACAGTGAAGAAACTGTAGCCCAAAGAAAGAAGAACAATCTGACAGTCAGGCTGTGTTCACATGAATTACTTTAGCCCTACTGTTCCCACGCCTCACATGCCCTACCTTAAACAAAATCGATGAACACAAACTAAGACCAAGAAATTCAGAATTGATGTTCAGTAAAATGCAGTTTGGCTTTCTACATACATGCTACAGAGCTTGAGTTAACCTGGAAAAATACAAATATTCTTATTGTGGTTACAGATCACAAATGCACATTAGAAAAAGAAAGGTTTGGCATTTAATATGGAAATTTTCCAACATTCTAAGGACATACTAAAGAGGCCAGGAATGAAAGACAATGATAACTAGAACAGCAGGCACAACCATGACTGAGATATACTTTAAGAGCCTACAGATCGAAACAAAACAAAACAAGCAAATTAGCAGACATAAAATAGTCTCAATAAATATATGATTCTCCCCCCTTTATCGCTTATATTTTAGTTTTCTTTTTCAACCCTTAAAACCACTACCTGGAAGTTCTAAGGCTGCGAGACAATGCATTTCTTTCTTTTCTCTTCTCTTAATATAATAAGTACTAAATGTAACACAGCTTGTTAACAGTATCATTTGAAACACTGTTCTGATACAACTCAGATCTACTTCTTGAGACTGGTGCTATTTTGCTGAATCAAAAAATACTCGCTTTTGCTTATGATGATCTGGTCCTTGGACAAACTATTCACAATGTAAGTAGACTGTAGCTTGCAAGCCTACCTTATTTTTCAGCATCATTAATAGTACTTTACCGGAATGTACAATAATATGAAAGAGGAGCTTCTAAGTGGAACTTCCTAATAC
>NW_006380556.1:0-1637 GCF_000327345.1 Myotis davidii
ATATATATATATACACACATATATATATATTTCCTCATTCATTCATTCAATAAATATTTATTGCGTGACTGCTTATGGGTTAGGCACTCAAAAATTGAGAGAACGCGTCCCTATCTTGTCTGTTATCTGTAGAGCTTCTGTTCTAGCTTCTGTTTGGATCTCATAGTCTAGAGATAACAATAGCAATCTCATGGGTCACTTACTATTCTAGCACTTTACATGTTTTGATTTATTTAATCCTTCCAACAGCCTTATGAACTACAGACTATCATAGTCCCCATTTTACAGTTGAGGAAGCTGAGGCAGAGAGGCAAAGTAAATTTGCCCAAGCCACATAGCCACTAAATGGTGTAGTGGAGTTTAAAGCCCGGCAGTCTGGCTCCAGAGCCACTCTACCCGCTCCCTCTTCCTGTTACCTGAGATATCTTAGCAAACACAGCTTTCCCTTAAGCCTGGCAGCAGGCGTAGGCCAGTTTCAAAGTTCACATGATATCCTGCTAGCCCCAATAAATTAATGTGTAATTCCTTATATCTTAATATGTAGATTTTTGCCAATTTCCTCACCATCTCTGTTAATATTGGCAGGCGCTGTCATTGAATTTGCTAAGTCATCTGTTGTAATGAAGGAGACAGGGAAGAGATTTTGGACTATAGGAGGAAAAGGCCAATCACAAAGTCAGAGGTCATAAGGAATCCTCTCAAAATTAGGTCCAAATCTTTCAGCCACATTTTCCTGTAGTTTCCTGAAGTTTCATGATGATAGATATGCTTCCACTTTTCCAGCTGGGCATTACTGTGCTGTTATTTTTCATTTTTCCTTTTATTTTTTATGAACTGATAGTTCGACTACCAAGGCTCTCTCTTGAATGCCCCCCCCCCAATATCCCCCCCACACACTCACGCATGGCATACTATAGTTCTCTCAAAGGAGCTCCCTGCCTCCCCTATTCCTGTTCATTTTTTTTCTAGAACGTACACCTAAATACTCACTGCCATTAACATCATCACCAGAGAGTTCAGTCTATATGGATAGAATTGCAAATAGAAGTTCAGTCACAGTAACTGATCATACGGAGTCACATGAGAATACAACCAATTTGCATTTTCTTCATCTGAGTCAAAATTGCAAACATCCTGTTCCACACTTCATGGCATCTGGGAGAGTGTGATGATCCTCTGCCTGTGTAACTGAGCACTGCTCCCAGTTCTGTTGGGCTTTGACGATGTGTTCCAGCACTGTTGGCAGGTCCTCTCGTCTCTTGGCTGTGTGCCTGGGGCCTGCATCGTGAGGGCTGGGACTGAGGAAGTTGTCGTTGGCCTCTCCGACTGTTCCAGTGCTATAACCCACTTGGCGCTCGGGCCGTCCTGCTTCTCCACCTGCCCCAGGGGGCCTGTTCCTGAGAGGTGTCTGGTGATGGACTCCTAACCACCTGACACTGTGGGCACTGGCTATCCCATTGATCATCATGCCTATGGCCAAATAGGTCATGCCCAAGATGCTGCCCTGGGCTGCAGCACTTGCAGCGACAGAGGCATGTTTAATAAAAAGCCCCACATGTGATTCTCAGCCACGCACTCCTGATTAAGAACCTTGATATAGCCTGGCCAGGTGGCTCAGTGGTTGAGTGTTGACCTAT
>NW_006380557.1:0-1637 GCF_000327345.1 Myotis davidii
TCTGGAGTGGTCTGCCTCTTTCTTCAGTCTCTCATTGCCCTCTGTATATGGGGAGCAGTTTCAGATTTCCCCAGGAAGCTCCCATACACCCTGTTCTCCAGCAACACCTGCATAGCACTTGGGAGGATCAAAGTGCTCCCTTATAGATTATTTTATCCTGCAGGGAGGCTTGGCTCAATGAGGGGGACCTCCCTGGGCATATGAGACCCTGGAAATCTACAGAGAAGCTACAAATTCTCAGGCAGTTGGGAATGAGACAGGCCATCTGTGCCCTGTCATAGAAGGCCCTGATGTGTGATTGTTAAGAGATAAGAAAAATGTCTCTGTACATTCAAAGTCCTAAAAATTTTCTGATTACGGAGACTCAGAGTTTTAAGTTACAAAACAAAGTAGAACATTTTTGTGTTTTGCAATTGCAATGATCACTGAACCTGTCAAAACCACTAAGCAGTGAGCTTTCACAAAAACGAATGGAGGACATTTGTAACTTTTTGTGCAACGTGTTTAAATAAACAATTGGGAAATTTATATTTAAAAGGAAAAACCATGGAGAATATGGCATCATGGAACCCTACAAAACATTAGTTTGACTGAAAGTTTTCTTCTCAATGTCTTAGCTTGAACAGGGCTCTCAATTCTGGTGCCTGTGGTACTGCTCTCCAAATGTAGTCTGCTACCAATTATGAGAGCAGGAAGAGGGAGGTGTCATTAAGCAGATGGTCCTGGATGGTGGCCATCAGAATTTGAGCTCCCAAGGGTACAGGAGGGCTCCAGGTGCTGTTCTTTTAAGATGGCCTCAAAACACGGTCAGAAATCATTTATTTTGGTCCTGGTTTCCGGAACAAGTTTGAGGGGCTAGAATGGGAGGATTCTGAAATTTCAGATTCAAGATTCAATGATAAAATATACAATTTGAAAAAAATACTGCACAGAGCCTACACAGTTCTTACGAGTGCATGAAATGACCCAGATTCACCTGGGTTGGCATGAACAAATAACCTGCTTAGCTTTAAGGATAGCTGTAGAAGGGCAATCTGCTTAGCTTTAATGATAGGTGTAGAAGGGGAACAAGTAAGGTGTGACTCTTTAGGAGTTTGGAAATCAATAGTCAGTGTACTCAAAGATAGCAGAAAAATTGAAAAATGGGAAGAAACCCCCACTGAGCCCAGCTATGGCCACTCTTGGCTGTGCTGCCTCCCTGGTGTCCGCAGCAGCATTGGTGATGTTGACCAATTCAACAAAACGCACTTCAGTACTGTCAGCTTAATGTGATTCACATTCAACTTTAACAGTAAATATGTACTGGACACATTCATTTATAAGCATGGACGGCTGCTCTTGAACATGTTGTACCATGATCTTTGGTTCAGTGGTTCTCATTCCTGGCTATATATCAATGCTTAACTCCACAAAGACCACTTATTAGAGTCTTTGGAGACGATGCCCAGGCATCAGTATTCTATAGAAGTTTCTTAGGTGGTTCTAATGTGCAGTCTATATGCATCCCTCTCAAGTCTACAGAAGCTCTTGAAAAGCTTTCCCCCCAAAGATCTTATTTTATAGAACAGAAAACAGACATACGGAGTTGACTTGCTTAAGATTTCTTAACAAGTTAGATGCAGAGCTGGGCTTAGAAC
>NW_006380558.1:0-1637 GCF_000327345.1 Myotis davidii
CCAAATCTCCCAATGTCTCTTATCCACCCTGTTATTTCCCCACAGCATTTGATCTACTAAAAAGCTTTTTATTTATTATACTTACTGGTTTTGCCTTAGATTGTAACCATCATCAAAAGGTATTTTTGCCTGTCTGCTCATTGATTATTGAGAAAGTTTTCCATGGGGCATTTTTATTTCTTATAAGGAGAGGCACTACAGCTCTCTGATTAAGATGATCTTCTTAAGGATTTTTATGTAGCAAACGCTATTGGAAGAAGTCATAGATACTATCTCCATTCAAAACAGAGGGCAGGTTTTTTGTTGTTGTTTCCCAGTAAAATAAATATAATATGTCTCCTCGGGGCAAAAGTTGGCCATGTTTGCTTGCATTCCATTATAGATTGGGGTTTACGAAAGTTGGGCTTCCTCAGGAATGATGCAAACTCACTGTGTACATATATCCTCAGAAGCCACACCCTCTCATGCTCTAAGCCTAAAGGGCAAGTAAAGCTGGTGCCAACACCAAGTTCATTTTGTCTGCTGTTCTCTGAGTAATGATTCCCTTTGTCTTTCCTCCAGGAGTCTTGTTTCTTGTTGTTAGCATCTATAAAACCGTGGCAAGCTAACTTGTTATCTTGCAAGTAGGGAAACATTTTCCAACTCGCACACTTGTTAACACTGATGTAACTCAAATGCCTACAGCTCTTTGAACATATTAATGTATGTTGAGTTAATGTGTGAGTGAATAAATAAGAAAGAAACTTACAGAACTTATGTGAATATATCTTAATATTTGTGAAGTAATGACCTTGAGGATCATAATTTGTTGGATTAAAAAGAAATGTATATGTCAATATGTTAGTAGAACAGAGGGGCTATGAACTTGGGCTCGTGAATGCATTTCTAGAAGCACCTGTTATTCTCTGTGTGATCTTCAGTAAAAATTTCTCAAAATTCCTCATTTGTAAGTTAGAAGAAATAATAGTATAATATCTGTAGTATTGTTGCATTAGATGGGATAATATAGTAAGTACTGTACTGAAATGTATCACTGTTATTATTTTGCCACAACCCCATACTGAGTCTTCCTTAGTCTATGAATAATAGCATCACTTAGAGAGTCCACAAATGCCTTGTGTAATAAGTCCGTTCTCTTTTATCTCCCAGGCGCCACTACACTCTGACACACTTCAGATTCACGGAAGAACTTTAATCTGTTAGTTGAATATCATTTATTCTTTTGAAAATTTCTCAGCAATTGTTTTTTTCAAATATGGCTTCTGCTTTGTTTTCCTCCTTTCCCTTATGAGTCTGATATTTTTGTTTGAGTGATAGGCATTGCATTTTTAAAATGTAGTGAGGGATAAAGCTTGGAGGCTAAGCATAATGTTAGCTTCCTTCAGAGTAAATTTATATTTGCTCTGGCAGATGGCTAGAGACACTAGCCATTTGGATCATATTAATCTAATCTTAGGGAATACAGTAATGCAAAACTGTGCTTTAGTCCTTAAGGGAAGTTCTATTTGTGTCTCTTGCCTTAATCCTATAATATATCCATTTAGAGTCCCTGCCCAGAGTTCTTGGGATTTCCATGGTACTTCTCTAGGAATATCCTTCAGCTCTAATTTTTGTCCTGTTAGACATACAAGACATTT
>NW_006380559.1:0-1637 GCF_000327345.1 Myotis davidii
TGGGACCTTTCAGTCCACAGGCCGAAGCTCTACCCACTGAACCAAACCAAGCAGGGGCTTGATGACAAAACAAGCTTAGGTCTTTACAATTTGTCCTAGGAGCAATGGGGAGTCTTTAGATGAAATCATTCTCACTTTTATAATGAAGAATGGACCAGAATGACTGGAAAGGAAGAGACCAGATAGGAGGAGGCTTGCAGTAATGAAAGTGATAGATGATAGGGATTCACCCTAGCACAGCAGCAATATCTGAAGAGAATTAGATGAATTTAAGTTATTTACCAGGGAAATCTTACAAGGTTGTGACTAGATGTGGGCAAGAAAGTGAGAAAGAAAAGTCAACCAGGGAGTCTAAGGTAACTTCCAGAGATTTCTGGCTTAGAACTAAGTTGAACAAAAAAATCTATGAGGGGATGAGGAAAGTATGATTCATTCCATTTTAGATATGTTAACTCCAAGGTGACTGTGAGATTTCTAGTAGGAAGTTATACAAACAATTCAGGTCTGAAGAGAACCAACTTACAGAAATGAAGGTTTAGTACTTATCAACTTAGAGATGAAATAATTGAAGCCATGACAATGGATGAGATTGTCCCATGGAGAATGTGTACAGCAAGAGCAGCAGAGCCAGGCAGAGCAACACCAACACTTAAACACAACAACTACAGCATAAACCCTCGAATTTACAATTGAAGCTAAGAAAAAGCAATAAAGGGGTAAAAATAAAAACAGGAGAGACAATCCACAGTATCTAAAGTTATCCAACTATTAAGCAAAATGAGGTATGAAATGGGTCTGCTCCATTAAGTATAGAGCTCACTGATAACTTTGATGAGAATAGATTTAGTAAAATGGTAGGGACATAGTTTTAACATGGCAAAAACCATACTTAAGTGGGTTGACTAGTACAAAGAAAGGAATTAACGATGACATCATAAATAAATATCTCAGAAAGAGGTGGAAATGTAGAAAAGCCATTTTTCTGGTTGTTGCTGCTGTGTGTGTGTTTTTCCATTTCAATCAAGCAAGATGCTTAAATGGTAATGGTAGAAAGAAAAAAATGGACACAGAGAAAATGAAGACAGGAATTAAGAAATTTAATATCACCATTTTCTCACCCTAATCAACTAAAGGCAGACAATTAGACATGATTTACCTACTCTTTGATAGAATAACACTATACAACCTATAAAGTACTCTTGCCTGAAAATCAAATTTGAATCTGTTCAAATATCTGGCTTCAACTACCACTTTGAATGAAGTATAGAGGGCAGAAGAATATGTTAACGACATGATGGGATATATTCAGCAATATCCAGACTGTGAAAAGCCCTATAAAATAAATGACCCAATTTCTTTAAAAATATTCTAAGAAAGAGAGAAAGGAAAACCTATATATTAAAAGAGAAGTGATAAACAATTGCAATTTATAGATCTTAGTTAGATCTGGATTCAAAAAATCACTTGTAAAATAATTATTTATAAAATAAATAAACAAGTGAATAAACATTTGGGGAAATTTGAACACTGACTGGATGTCTAATGATATTAAAGAATAATTGTGAACTTTTCAAGAGTATTTATAGTATTGTGGTTAAGTCTTTTAGAAATACACACAAAAAGTTCATCAGTTAAGC
>NW_006380560.1:0-1637 GCF_000327345.1 Myotis davidii
ACACACACACACACACACAGATATAGATATATAGATACACACACACACCAGGTAAGTGAAATATTGATTTTTTGGAAGGATGAGATTGAGATATTTTGTTGAATGTGGATCCAGAGAAAATCTTATATAAAAGTTATACATCCATAAGTTGTGAATAATACATATTTATAGGTAAAAATTCTATATAATATGTTCATACCCAGATATAGGAGGTGTTTTGATGCTTATAAGTTCTTGACACACCATTATTTAACTATGGGAAAATAAATTCTGATGAGAATGATGGAGAAAATAAAACAAAAGTAGCCTCTTCCCTTCCAGATAATCTAGTGACTTTGCCATTGTAATGGCAATCTAGTAAATTAGCTATTTCTCTTTGTCCAAACAGGTAAGGAGAGCGTTCTTCTATTGTTGGACTCTATAGGTAAAAATTCCTCAAAGAGTAAAACCAACCCAAGTATATGCTAATTAGTCTAGTTCTTAATCGTCAACAGGTCACTGAGATTAAGCTAAGAAAGATAATTTTTAGAGATAGAGCATAAGGGAGAGAAGTTTATGAACTAATGATCCATGGATTAAAGACTTTTATACTTTTTAAAATCATATAAGTAAATAAATTACCATAAAGTCCCTTTAAGGAAATGGCAGAGAATCCAAGTCTACTCCCATTTGGCATACAAATGAGCCATTGTACAATAATATTATCTTGACTGCAATAAGAACTGAGTCTTTGTTTACATACAAGTTGGAAATTTTTTGAATAATTATCTTAAGAGCAGGGAATGTACTACAATCTCGGAGGCCAAATTATGACCTCACTTATGTCAAAGACATTACAAAGAGCCCCAAAAAGGATAAGAAATGGACAGAGAGAAGAGACAGAAAAGCAAAGTGGCTGGAGAAATGTTTAGCAGAACCCAGCATAACTTTGGCATCTCTTCCCTATTCCTTCTGCCTGTTTGCAGAAGCAACACTCATCAACCACCCACTTCTCTCTCCTTAAAGAAATTCCAGTGAACCCCTTCCCATGCTTTATCAATACCTGACATATCAAGGTAAACAGGCCACACAGAGCAGCCTTCAGATCAGCATCTTCTCATTAAAACAGGACTTCTTATTTGCAAGATTAACAAAACAGGACACAGTATCTTAATTCAGCCTGAACTATTCAATAAAAATATGTTCTTAAACACATTGGTACTTGCCCCTTGAAATCAATAATACTCTACTCCTTGATGTGTGGGTTAGTTTTAAATAAAAGATGGGCAGCTATTTAATCTGATAATAGAGGAAAACTACAGCAACTGGTTGGTATAATAGACATGGAAAGGGACAAGGATTGAGGAGTTCTGGACTGACATCTACTGCTGCCTCTAATTTGCTTTGAAACCTTAGCTAGTCTCTTCACCTATCTGGGCCTCAGTTTCTCTACATATAAGTTGAGAGAGTAAAAAATTGATAATATGCTTGTTTGATGATCTGTGATCTATCCACATCAGTAAATTCCAAAATGTCATGTCAGTGATATTATTTAGAATATTAATTAGAGTATGTGGTGACTGACTGAAGAGTCATATATCATTTTAATATACTTAAGAAAAGAAATATAAGCTCTTACTCTCTCCAAATCAATTAAA
>NW_006380561.1:0-1637 GCF_000327345.1 Myotis davidii
AAAAAAAATAAAATTTCAAAGAGTTTTTCTGAAGGTGACTAGATACATGTCCCCTGAAGGAACTGCATTGTCAAATTCTGCTCAGACAGAAACATTTGGGATTTTCATTGTTCCTGACCACCCTACTTCTGTCGAAAGAATAAGCTCGCCTGGGTGGTTACCCTTCTCTCTCTCTCTACCTCACCCATTGAAAGTCTGTGATGGGAAATAATATGAAGTGAATGGACACTCTCTGATAGTCCACAGCTTGCCAATACCTTTCCAAGGTCATGATGGGATTTCCCAAGGATAAAAGCTTCTCAATGTTATCTTATGCTATTCTATTTGTAACTGTGCTTGCATTCATTGCAACACCCTCAAACCCTTACCCAGGTTTCACATTTTTCTACAGGTCTTTGGGAAAGATTCATTGGTTCTCAAACAGCTTGTAATATTTTATCTTCCCTTCACTGCCAGGACTGTACTGATTCCTCGGGGCCTTGGGATCTGCCAGGATATAGCTACAGGGAATACAGAGACATAAAAAAGTGTTGCACTGGCCATAGATGGTTTTGACTCTGCTGGATGCTGAGGCTTCGAGCCTATTGGGACACTCTTGGTGTCATCAGGCAAGTTCAGGTGAGCAGCTCTGAGGTTCAAACTCAGACTTAGTTTTCTGTTCAGCACTGCTATTATTTTGGATCAAGGGCTATTTGAATTAAGCTACCTGGAGCTTAATTTGAAAATGCTTGCCATTGGTAACTGTCATTGGAGTAATTCTTGAGAATTCGTCTGGTGGGAAAACAGTGTTGGGGCACAGAATGTGCTAGAGAACTTGAAGAATACTTTAGATGAATATGAGGTGGTATTTTAAGAAAAGTCTATCATTGAAAATGGCTGAGAAAGATCTAAGAGAACCGAGCTAAAAGAGCAAAGGTATGTAATTTTAAAAATCCAAGGTTTTAGAGGCCATAATTCAAATGAAAGGGATTTTTAAAATGTACTTAGGACACATTATACCAAGATTTAACTACTTTTAATGTTTTGGTTGGACAAGGAGGAAATGTTTTTATTGATAACCTGTCTAGAAAAAGTGATTAGGACTTGAGGACTCCAACGTAAGACTATAGTGAAGATCACAGAGGTTAGACTGAAATAATTCCCTTGGGCAGAGCTAGGACTCAGGAAACTGTAAGAAATACCACCTCAAAGTTGCAGACAGAGTACATAAGAGCTAATGGAAAATGCCTCCTTGAAATTGCGATAATTACAATAACCGTTTATATACTAGTTGGGTTAATGTAATAGGGGAAGACGAGGACTACCATTGTAAAATGCTCAAATTATTGTCAAGCAAGTTTCAAGATAAATTCATTATTATAACTAGAGACACAGGTATTAACCATTTTCTCAAGGAAATTGTCCTGGAAATTTTATAAAATAAGAAATCGAAGGCAAGATAAAGGGTGGGTGATATGAACTAGGGAAGACAGGCAGATCTCAATAGGTAGACTCCAGACCTGGGCTAGATTTGGGGTTTAGAGAAGGATATGATTACCCTACTCAGGAGAACAAAACTAGGGATGTTTTGACAGAATAAAAAGCAACACATTTCTTACAATAGAAGATCCCAGTAGGGTCTGAGACATATATATATA
>NW_006380562.1:0-1638 GCF_000327345.1 Myotis davidii
CCCCATTGGTGCAGAGACTAGCAAATCAACAGACCACCAGCAGCCGGTGGAACTCAATTAATCTAGGATCAGGGATATGTCCCCCACCCTTCTGCCCCATCACTGACAGATAACCAGTTAGGTAAGATGTTTGCCTCAGCTACCCCATGCTTCCTACTCCCACTATCATGGAGTTACACACAGAGGAGGCAGCCCCCTCCTTATACTTCACCCCTACCTCAAGGTGAGTCAAAGAGCAGATCATGCCCTCTCCACTCATTTTAGATGCCTCAGGGTCTGACCTGTGATAGGCCCAGGATATAGTTTTGAAATAGACTTGAGATCGGAGTTTTAAATGGACAGACTTAGTTTTTATACCTAAAAGTAACCAGAAAGCTATGAGATCTGTATAAGGTGCCATTACGGGATCAAGCATTCAGTACAGAAGGAAGGTTTGGTAGAGCAGTTAAAAGCAGTGATTAAGAAAAATAAAACTGGAGGTATTTGTATCTCAGTTAGTAGAATCTCCCCATCAACTTTTTACATAAGGCAGATACAGAAAGTTAACTGATAAAAGAAATCTGTAGTTTTAGAGCATTTAATCATCAAGTACAAAACCTGAAAGGGACTTTAGAAATGATTAAATCTGCTCATTTTATAAACTGGAACCTAATGCTCCCTATAAAGAAGCTTGAGATCTCAAAGACAGAAGTGGCATTGGAACAAGAATTCAAATCTCTCAATTCCCAATTATATTCTCTTTCTCCTGTCACATTACCACCAAAATAGTGACATAAAGAAAATAGTTTGTGGAAGATTATTTTATCAGTGCTTACAAGTCAGATTAGGATAGGAGAGACTGGAAGATTTTGAGAGGAAATAGCAGTAATTAAGGCATGTAAGTTAGGGCAGTTAGAATGTTGAGAATGGGGCTACAACAGCCATCATACAAAGCATTCTAACATCCAAGGACCCCTTTAGTGGTACCTTGAGCTATTAATTGGAAAACAGAAACAGAACTTCCCTATTCACAAAGCTGTAAGACATAAAAATAAACTTTACCTTATTACATTGTCTGATGTTAACAGAACTATGTGGGGATCCAGCATTTCACTTGGATACCAGGCAGCATGCTTTAGAGTCAGAGAGGTAGAACTGGTGAAAAATCTCTCAGCAATTGGAGTGGTACTAAAATAAAGACAACAATTTTCCAAGACATTTTGTAGCTCTTCGATGAAAAACATTCTAAAGGAAAACCTATTTTAACACTCTTTGCTCTGCTTTCCTTCAAATTTCTTTCACTTAAGTCTTGCTAGAAGAGCATTCAAAGCACCTACTCGGTTAATATCAAAGAATCAAAATAAAAAGTATTTTTCAGATATATTTCCTTATTTGATCTTTTTAGTAACCTTGTAAGAAAAATACAAGAGCAGATATCATTCCTATTGTAGAAACGAGGAAACAGAAATTTAGAAATACTTCAAAGGGACCCAACCTATAAATTACAGAGCTAAAGGTGGATTTCTATCTTATATTCTTTTCAACAGATCTTTCAGACTCTCACTTTTCTGAGTTTGTTGAAAAATAATACAAAAGTAAAACTAAATTGAACTTATGAACAAACCGTCTGATTCATAGATAATAACTACTATTAAAAAA
>NW_006380563.1:0-1638 GCF_000327345.1 Myotis davidii
TTTTTTTTTAGTGGATTAGATGTGGTATGTGAAAGAAAAACTAAGGATAATTATAACATTTTCTGGTCTGGAAAAATGGAATTGCCATTTATTGAAACAGGGGAGACTGTCATGGAAATAGATTGGTGGGTGGAGTGCAAATTAGTTTAGTTTTGGACATGTAGAGTTTGAAATGCCAATTACATATCCAAATGAAGATGTCAAGTAGGAAGTTAGACACATAAATCTGGTAAAGGAGTGAGGTTAGGGCTGGAGATAAAAGTGTAAGTATTAAAAAAAAGTAGGTATTGTCAGTATATAGATGTTTTTAAAGCCCCAAGACTGGAAAAGCTCACTTAGAGAGGGAATGTCCAGTGCTGGGCACTCCAGGAACTTGGAAAAGGAAACTGAGAAGTGGCCAGAGACATGAGAGAATGGGAGGGATGTTCCAAAGCCAAGAGAGAAAGTATTTCAAACAGGAAGAAGAGGTTAACTGTGTCAAAGACTGTAGATAAGTCAAACAGCATGAAGTCAGAGACCTGACATTGCATTTGGCAGCATGGAGATCACCGGTGTCCTTAGCAAAAGCTACCATGGCGAGGATGAAAGCCTGATTTGAGTTGGCTCAAGAGACGAAGGGAGGAGAGGAATTGAAGACAGTAAGTACAGGCATACAAAACTCCCTCTGAGCTTTTCTGTGAAGGGGAGCAGATAAAAAGAGTAGTTAGAGTTGGTAGGGGGCTAAGGTGAGTGTTTATAACACCAGAGATAGCACCATGTAGTGAAACCCTCCAATGGAACAGAAAACATTGGTGATGCAGGAGAGAGATAGAGGTGTAGAGAGACTGGGTCAATAGCCTTTAGTTGATGAAATTGGATGGGAATCTAACCAGAGCAAACGGGAAGAATTGATTGATATGAATGAAGGAGGCAGTGTAGTAATTGATAATAAGTTTCACTGGGCAAGATTAAGAAACTGAGAAGCCAGGATATTTATAGAATTGTCCCAGTGAATATTAAAATGACCAAGAATTAAGAAAGGACGGTGCTGGAGACAGTGAGCCAAGAGCTAGAATACTTAAGCAATGAGGGGGAGGGATGAAAGGTAACTAGGGACTGTGGACTGATGGCAAGAGTGTCAAAGCACGGGATGTTTAGGAAAAGGGATGGATAATGGTCTGTACGTGGCAATGAGGAACAAGCAGGCATCCTGCTACTATTCACATTTTGACAGAGATAAAATAACATAGTCGGGGCATGGCAGTGACTATATGGGGAAATCTTGGCTTAAAACCTACCAAATCATTTCTAACCACTGCTTAGAACAACTGTAGACAACTGAAGGCTTTTTGTGTGCAGGGGGGAAAAATACTTGAAAGAAACAAAAAGGTGCAGACTAGACAATATGTCAAGAATATTTTCTTCTTTTATAGCCTGACACAGGTGAGACTTACCCAGTTTCCACACATTTTTGACAACCGAAAACACTTTAGAAAACTGGAGATTTAAACAATGTAAACACGTGTAGGCATAGCAAAATGATAGTTTCCCTTTCCAATATAAAGTTGGCATCGTAAACAAGACAGCTCAACCGCACAAAAATAGCTTCACAACATCCAATTTTAAAATTCATCCACGCTGTCATCCTTTTTTTTTTTT
>NW_006380564.1:0-1639 GCF_000327345.1 Myotis davidii
ACTTTGTTTTACAATTCTATTCTGTGGCCTGTGGATTCATGCTTCGGGACTGTGTTCTGGTATTAAGACTGTTCCATGGACTTTGTATGAGCTCCATAATTTATTCCTCAAATGCAATCTGTAAAAAATACGATAAAGTGTCTGGGAGGGGTGTGAGGAAGAAAGGCAGATGGCATGAATGATGTCTCATTTTTCTGACAAAGAATAGAACAAGGATGGAAAATGATATACTGTGAATCCATTGCAGTGACAAAGATTGTAATGAGAATTGGTAGGAACATAACTGGCTGCATTCTCATTACACTCGGTGGATGGATTGTAATCTTCTCATTCTCCTCAGAGGCAGCACCCATCCACTGCCGACGGATGGGCCTTCCATATAGCTCTGCTTCACTTTTATATCGATATTTTTTATATAAATGGACCATGAGGAAAAGCAAGTGATACAAATTTCAAAATCGGCGCTGGAGCTCTAATTCTAGTGACTGGTCTAGTGACTAGCACAATTTTATTTGCTAATGTGAAAGGATATTAGTTTGCCCCTTAATAAATAGCAGTGTTTCAATCAGAAACTGTCTCTTTACTCTAGGTAAATGAAAGTTGATGGCTGTAGTGTTTTCAGCACAAGATGTACATAAATGCTCAGATAACACAATAAAGGAAAAATGTTACAAAGAGTTTCAGGAGTTTTAGGTTTTTTAAAAACTACACTATGCTTATTTTTAATCATAACAATATGTAAAATTATGTAACAATATGTAAAAATGTAAGATTAATGTAGTGATACTTCAAAATTGTAAATAAAGTTATAAAATTGTAAGTATTGACCTCTGTAGCAATAATACCATAAGCCAATTGCAGAATAAATTGAAAATATGTTAAAGTTGTTTTCTACAAAAGGACATGTGGTACAGAGTTGTATTACCAAGTCCAAACAAAACAAATATATTCTGAGTTTTAAAAACTTGGAAATATCAACTTCCTTAACTAATAAAATGTATTCAAAGTATATCATCAGATATATTGTAGAGTAGAATAATATATGCATTTCCAAGTAAGAAGCAAAGCTTTTACATATTATCCAACATTGTCCTCATGGACAGATACATGTGCTAAGTCAGAAAAAATAAAATAATACTGTAAATGTAATCACAAAAATAACATTACATCAGGCCATAAAATAAAGTATTTATAGCTTACATGAATCATGATATATTTCAGATGCATGCTTAGTCTAAATATAAGATCCAAAATTGTGAGTGAACTAGTATAAAATATAGCAGCAGATATTCTGTCATCTTGAGCTAGGGTATTTTAGGTGGAAAAACTTCTGATCAATTTTCTCTATCATTTAGTTATTTTAAAGTAGAACCTAATATTTTTAAGCTGGGTGGACCAATCTCTATGTGGTAAGAGCCTGCGATGTATCTTCACCAGGTTTCTGATCTTTCAATTAAAGATGCAAACCATACTCCTTCCTGACCTGACAGTAGAAGCATATGGCCCTTATTTGACAAATAATATCAAATTTATTTTCTTCCTCATACATTTTTTTTTTCTGAAAATAAGACCTCGTATCTACTTACACACACACTTAAACATAAAGGCCACTAAACAATGAGCTATAAAAGATTGCCTA
>NW_006380565.1:0-1638 GCF_000327345.1 Myotis davidii
AGATTGGCACAAGGTCAAGGACTTATACAGAATAAGATCGAAGGATTCGTAGAAAAAAATTATTTATTAAGGATATGTTGACAACACTTCTTAAAAGAGATCCTAGAACCCTCAAATACTTACATCTAATTGGATGGTCACCAGAAGGACTCCACTATAGATGAGGCTTTCAATTATAATTTCCAGCTATTCCAGTGCCTGCCATGGTAGAAACGATGGAGGATTCAGGAGAACCATGGAATCATCCTCTACGTTCCTTCCTGAAAGGACACTGGACTTTTCAGGCAGACTTCCCTCCCCATAAAATTAATGCAATCTGGGATGCCAAATTGAATTCTAGAGTTAGATCCTGATTAGGCAAAGATATATATAGCAACTCCTTCCTTTCCTTCCCAGTTTACAGATGAGTGATTCAGGAACTGAGGTTGAATCCAATCATCTGGCATCCCAAGGCCATTGGATTGGTCCAAAAGTGACACATTATCAGCCAAATCAAACAACTGTTTTTCTCCACAATTGAGAAGCTTTCTCTCTTCTTGCCTTTCTGTGGATAAAAAGGCCCAATCTTGCGGCAATGCTCTTGGTGACATGATGTAGCTAGCCTAAACTCAAAGCTGCTATACCAAAGATGGCAGAATCAAGAGAAATTTAGGGATATGCACCAGTGCCCTGATTATAACACATGCAGATTCCACCAGTATTCATTTCTTAGGGCTGTCATAACAAAGTACCATAAATGGACGGCTTAAACTTATGGAACTTATGGTAGCACATTGCTGGAGGCCAAAGCCCCAAATCAAGGCATAGGCAATGCCATGCTCCCTCTGAAGACACTTGGGAATGCTCTCTTTCAGGCCTCTCTCTCAGATTCTGGCAGTCTCAAGTGTGTTTTGGCTACTATACAGTTGTCTTTTCCCTCTGTCTACTCACATCTCTGGGTGTCTATCTGTCTGTGTCAAATTTCCTTTTATATAAAGACACCAATCATGTTGGATTTGCGCTCACACTAATAATTGTAACCCAGTAGAAACTCCTTTCTTTAACATGACCTTTTCTCCTTTCTATTCTTCCACTCCCTTCCTTAATCATTAAGCTGTGAGACCTCAGATCCTGGTCAGCATAAAACTGTCTTTATAAAAAAGCCTCAGGTCTGTTGATCAAAGGAGCAAGGTGTTAGTCAAACTAAAGATAACATCTTGAACTCAGTTGTGTTACAGCCCAAAGCCCAAGAAAGCAGACCAACCCTACCAACCACACCCTCACAAAACGAGACAGAAAGATGATGCCATGGTTGACTTCAGGACCTGAGACAAATCAACTACTCCGTACCCTGGCCCCAACCAAGCAGTGAGCCCAACTCCAATTTCATTAAGCACCTGATGAATACTTTTTCTCATATATGATCGATCCTTGGGTGGGCTATCAGAGAGCCAGGTTTTAGAGCATTAGTTCACCTGTGCCTCTGGGTTTGGTGCCATTTCCTTATACAAACCTTTACTTTCTTTACTGCTAACTCCTGTTTGTGTGCTATTGGGCTTTGATGTACAGGAGCACATGAACCCTTTTAGTTCAATAACAGAATTTCATTTTCACTTGACTACATCCGTAAAGAACCTATTTCCAAATAACATTACATTT
>NW_006380566.1:0-1639 GCF_000327345.1 Myotis davidii
ACTTAGGACTGCAATTCTATATTTAGGAATACATTCTATAAATACACATATTAATGTTCTGAAAGACTTGATACAAAGATAGTCACTGCTTGTTTATAAATAACAAAAAAACACAAATATTCATTAATGAATAATGTTTATAAAGAAATAATTTTAAAATATGGATGAGACTATGCTATGGATTACTATTCAACAGTATATTAAAAAGTACTAGTAATAAAGTAGATTGGTATTTACTGAGATGTAAATATTACACAAAAGTCTGTAATTCTAAGGAAATAGTACAATCCTATTTTTGTAAAAAACAAAAGAATTCCAAATCTATAAACACATTTGTATATGAAATTACTTAAGAATTATAGATACTTTAAGTCAAAGGCTAATGCCAAATTACTCTCTCTGTTTTCTAATAATTATCTTCATATGCCATGTCATCATACATAGGCGGCCTCTTTAATTATAAAACATTCTTCACACATTTTCAAGTCAAATACATTACGTGTTATTTTACAAAAACCAGCATTAGGTCATGATTTTCTAACTATGTAAGTGTTTTGGCCAAATTTTATACATAAAGACAGCGTATAACTTTTTATATCTGGCATTTAAGGTCAGATTCAGCATGCTAAAAGGAGAATTTAATTATACTTACCAATTTCATTGATCACTGCTCTTATTTTTGAGACAAAAGGACCAACTTCACTAGGATTCATTTTGACTCTTTCCTTAAGGTCAGCACCTGCAAAATATTTTATTTACAAATATAATCTAGTTATAAACAAAATTTTAGTGAAATAAATTAAAAACTTTAAATTTATATATAACACTAAAAGTAACTATATTACCTAAATTTTCCTCTTAAAGAATCAGAAAGAATAAAGTATTTGTTTGTTCATATATCTACTGTGTACTTAATAATGGTTCTCAAAATCTGTGATATTAGGTCCCCTTAAACCTCTTAGAGGAAAAGATTTTGTTTAGGTTATATGTACCAATAGTTTATTAGAAACTAAAATTACAAATTTTTAAAATATTTATTTATTTAGTAATACAAATAAACCCATTAATGTTAACACAAATAACTACAGGTTGATGCCACTTCCTTGGTTTTTGCAAAGATGTTGGCAGTTTTACCACACTATTGCTTTTGCCTCATCAGTGCAAATGTCAACCCAGTGAAAAGGGCACAGTATGCCTTTCTACAGAGAAAATCACTTCCTGGAAGCCTGTCTTGGTGACCACAGATCACGTCTGAGAATCACTGGCTTTCACGTATGAGCAAACTGACAATATCATAATTATGAACTTATCACTCTGAAACAGAGAAAAATAAACATAAAGAATTCTTTAAGAAACCATATACTCTGTGGCTCAACAAAGACATTCTTTTTAATAAAATTAAACTATTTGAGATGGGTAGGTCCCCATTTAAGTAAATAGACAAATAGAAAACATAAAATTAGAGCACAGAGGGCATACACTCAGCTACTTAGTCACTTATTGGCCCACTATAAATGAATCATGACTAGGCATAATATCAAGTACCAAGCAGCTGAGGTTGGGACATTCTGAGCCCACATACTTCCTATGAGAGTGAGAACTGCAGTACACATACACCACACACACACACACACACACA
>NW_006380567.1:0-1639 GCF_000327345.1 Myotis davidii
GGTCCCTGGCGTATGTCTTAGAGATTTCTATGGTTTACTAACCCTAAAGGTGTTAGTAAATAATAACAGTGTTTCTTAAAATAATATGTAACAACAACAAAAACAGCTTAAGTGAGCTCTCTGAACTCATGAAAGGACACTGGATATATCACATATGGAAAGGAGAATTTACTGTGTGATTTTATGTATCTCAGAAATAAAATTAGGGATAGAAGTATGAGAGAGTGAAGTTGCAATGCATGTATATCTACTTATCCCATATGAGCAGTATTTATTTTGAAATACATTTTTATTGTGGGAGATTATGTAAACAAAAGTCATAATATTGTCTGACCTCTCAGAAGGTATGTCTTAACTTAATATAAGCTGTTTTCCTGTCATAACGTATGCATCTCAGAGAATCCAACACCTTCACACTTTCTGGCATATCTGTAAGGATGTCTCCTAGCTTCACACTCATGGAAAATTCCTACTCATTCTTCAGATCTCAGTCCAAACACCCTCTTCAGTCTCTTCCTGCACTGACTATTACCAGGAGGCCCTAGGACTATCCGCGGTTAGAGCAATCTTCATATGGCTCTGAGCCATCTTTGACACTTCTGTTCCCCCTTCGTGAAACCGGGGATTTTGTCTTATTCTTCAGTGGTAGTTGTAGAAAAGCATATGAGCTTGGTCATAGTTCCGCAGAAATTTTTATTACTAACTGTGAACATAGTCAAGTTACTTGAGCTGTCTAGACCTTAATTGGACCTTTTTAATAGGGTAATTATGAGGCTTAGATAATGTATGTTGTGTCCAGTGCAACTCATGGCACATATTTGGCATTTAATTAGCAGAATCATGGTCTGTGGGGTTTCAGGGATCATGCATCAGATCACCTCATGCTCACCATGCACCTGGGCAACAAAAATGTCTGTTGAATACACAGGTAAATTGTAGGATGAGTGGACTTTGCATTGTTTCTGGAACAATTGGCTTCAGCCTTTGGGTGGAGAATTTCCACATAGAAAAAAATTATTCCATTACTTTAAGTTTGTTTATCCCAACACCAAATACCCATTTATGAATTCTCGTATATTTGTTTTATAAGAGAATTTATAAGACCTCCATTATATTTGTGGAAGTCTCATTCTGGTCATAAAATGCTTACTAATCAATATGAGGTATTAGCAAATGCCTGCCATATCTCAAACTATATAACTAAAATATACCTAAACCATCAGCTCAAATTTCAAACTTTATATACATATAATTATCTACTCTTTCCAACAAAAGCTTAGTTATAACTGAGGTGGTCAAAAAGAGATTGTCCAGTCAAAAATGATACACAACAAAATGGTTATTTTACTAGAGTGTGTGTGTGGCGGGAGGTAGTTTTTGATAACAGGTTGACTTAATATGTATTTCTTTTTTAGCACAAATATACTGAATTTCAATATACTGAAACTGTGCGACACCAGGAGATTATCCGTAAAACAGAATCCCCATCTGCCTTGCTTTGTTTTTTATTTTTTCCTTGAAGATCAAATCTCATAGACAAAGTAGACCAAAGTCTCTTTTTTACCTTCCTCCTAGGCACACTTATCACAGACACAATAAAAAAGATGAGTTAAGAGGCAGCTGACTAAAAACCCTCCAC
>NW_006380568.1:0-1640 GCF_000327345.1 Myotis davidii
TCCCCGGAAACGACAACATCTGGACAACTTTAATTAACGTTTCAATTCAGTAAAATGCAGAAAAATGGCAAGTTTCA
The DNA here is from genome assembly GCF_000327345.1 of Myotis davidii. NCBI lineage: Eukaryota > Metazoa > Chordata > Mammalia > Chiroptera > Vespertilionidae > Myotis > Myotis davidii. The sequence continues at coordinate 78 of NW_006380568.1, forward strand.
TGACTAACAATGGCTCTTTGCCCTACTTTTACCTGATTTCTTGACTGTTGGTTTGCTTTCTTATGTTAGTGTTAGAGGAAGTAATTCCTCCTTTGAGGCTGCTAGTGCTCCCAGGAAGTGTGGAGACAAGAACCCTAAAGGAAGGGCACTGTGAGAAAGCTGACGTGATGGACATTTGTCTTTAATGTACCCAGTGTTGTCTGTAGATTCTCTGACATATTCTTGACACTGTCACTTCAGCTGTCTCCCTACCCCCTGCTCAGATTCTCTAAGAACTAACTGTATGAAAAGTGGTCCCTGGTATGCAGCTAGATGTCAGTAGTGCCTGATATTGGACATTAAGCAACTAGGTCACTGGAACTGTCCATAATGAACTGGTGCTGCTATCTACTAGGTCTTAAGGTTGGGTGAGCACAGCAGCCATCCATCAGATATTGGAAATGGTGCATTATGGATCATGTCTAAGCAGGTCCAGAAGGCACCTGCATGAACAGGTCCCACAATAGAAGCTCAGCCCTCCATGTTATGGCTTCCATTCCACTGACACTTCTCCCTCAGCTCACACTTGCGGTCACATCTCACAGAGAATTAAAAATCTCATGCTTAGTTCATGAATTAATTAGTCTTACAAATTGATGTGAACAGAAAATAGATTGCTGCCACATTACACCCCTACTAGAGTAGCTCTGAGAGAACATGGACAGGGTACATCCTTTTAATGGGAAGGCTTGGAGCAATAAACCTGGTCATAATGTTGATGTATAGAGAAATATGGCCTGAGGCGACACTTTACAAGGACTCTGGGATATGGCTAATGCCTTGAGTTTTTGGTCAGGGGGTTGAAAGGAACAATAGTAGAGGGTTGGGCAAAGGAAATCTGGGGAAGAGGTATATAAAGGAATCTATGGAAATGAGTACAAAATGTGCAAATATTTGTGTCTTATGTCAAATGCCTGCTGGAGAGCACAAACCTCAGAGGGGGTACTAAACAACCAAGTAGAGAGATGACTTGTCCAAAGGATGAACCTGTCTCTGTGATTGGACACCTTCCTGCTGGACGGTGAAGCTTATGCATGCCTCTGTAATCATGATCAGGCAAGGTTGCTGAGATTTAATGTGGGTGGGTAGGAACATGAAGGAACATAGGCACCTTCTTGGTGCTTTCATTCCCAGTAAAACCCACAAATGGACAATTGCTTCATCTCACCCTATAGTACTGGGTTACCATAGTTCTTAAACTATGACCAGTTATCCTGATGAGCATTCCAACTTTCTTCAAGGACAGGGTAAGATGGCTGATAAAAGAGGAAATGTTAACTATGAATTATTATTTGGGGAGCAATTGTAGTAGCAGGGATTAGAACTCATGTCAATAACTCCTTTGTTGTAAAACATGCAAAACTTCTTTGTTATTATAAACCGTAAGTGCCCACCATATTGAAGAACCAGGAGCATGGGACACAAGTGGGCCTGAACAGTGTAAGAGGTGTACAGTAGTGAGTATTATTGGCATCTTGCCAATATCCTTTCAGCATTTTATTTTATTTTATTTTTTTAAATATA
>NW_006380569.1:0-1638 GCF_000327345.1 Myotis davidii
TAAACATCGATAAAAGCTTTAAAATATGATGTGCATACATAAGAAAAGCTTTAAAGGTATCCTAACCAGTTCCAGAAAACCAGATAGTTAGCATTCTGTTTTCCATTTTCCTTTTCATTAAATTGTCATCAATCAGCAACTTAACTAAGATAAATAGACAGCAGTACACTAGATAAAATAGGAAGGCTTCTCAAAAATCCTCATTAAATTCTATGCATGATGTACATTCATCTTGAAAACTACCAGTTAAGAAGGTGATAACCAGAAGATCATCTGCTTTTAGCATATTGAGTGCCATATAATCAAATTTCTTAACTGTACAGTATGATGATAGAAAAGCTAATTCCAAAACAAATTAAAAATCAGTTCCTAAAATGATTACTGCCAATAGTTAGAATATTATGTTTTATTTTTCTTCTATTATACTTTACTTTTCACACATCAGGAAATGACATTATCATGGTTGCCTTGACTCTGTATGTAATTTAGTCTATTTTTTATATTTGTTTATCATTCAGAAAAGCTAAATTCAAGGTTCCATTTACTTTCATTAATTTAGCTAACAGGAGCTTTGTGGGGAACCAGAAGCATACCTAGCACGAACAATAGGAAAAGATAATGCTCTTGTTTATATGTCCTGGACAAGTTAGTATTTTCCTCTACAATACCATTATACTATAGTTACTATAGTATTTTTTTCCTATACATTAAAGGCTCCTATCAAGAAATTCAGGAATTTGAAGGTCTTGCAAACTACTATCAATTGTTTTTTCCATGTCTACACAAGCTCCTAGATTCATTCATGAAACTAGGGTTGAGAGGATCTTAATGAGGCAAGCCTATTTCCTTCATTACCTCAACTGGTTTAGCCAAACATATGTATATTCAGCTCTTATACCACCTGTAGAGAGAACGCTGAATGAGGAAAAGTTAGCCTCGCACTGCCACTATTAATTTTTTGGTAAGCCCTAATTTTACCCACTTGAAGGAAAGAAAACTTACCACTGCAACAAGGCCAGCCATGATAATGATTAATTGATGCCTGTCATTGTCCCACCCCTGGGAACTGTTCTCCACCCACTCCCAGGTGACGGATGTGTTTCTCTCGGTGCATGGGATTTAGATGTGGCGAAGGATGCAGACTGTTAAATTTGTCAAATCACCAGAGCCTACAAAGCAGCATTTGATCTGCTCTGTAGAAAGCATCAGGGACCCGCACAAAACTCATCAATGGCACAAACGGAGGTCATCTCCCTGTATCACCAATCTATCAAAGCAGGCTCATCCATCTCAAAGTGAGAGTCACAAATACTCAGCCTGGATCAGAGCTCAGAGAACCTGACCTAGAAACCAACTCATTGACACACAAATCAGAGAATTTCCCCAAAGTAAAACAGAATCCATGTCTTATCATTTATTATCCATACTCTTGAAATTGGATGTCTGTTAGAGATTGATGCTCTGAATTACAAAACTTTATCCAGATATCTGATTCCATATGGTATGCATTTCCTGACTAATAAATCTACATGGGGGGAAAAAGCACAGTTTTAAACGTGAACAAATTCTCTGCCAATCTTAACTTGAAAAAGAAAAATTAAAAACGCAAACAGAATCTAGCCAACATTTCTTTTTTTT
>NW_006380570.1:0-1641 GCF_000327345.1 Myotis davidii
GTGGCACTGGATTCATTTGAAGCAAATCCCAGAGAGCCTAAAGGTATTTTTTTTAAGAACTAAATTTTGGTTAATATTTGTCATTAAGAGTAAAAAAAGCCACAAGTCTAACCCAACATTTACACATACATAAACAGACGCATACAAAGTGCACGTTAATTAAAACACATCATTCCAGTTGCTTTTGAGGTAGGCTGGAGTCCCTAAATTCATTTCATGGCATGGCATGGGAGGTGTGTTCATGGATCTCTCTCATGTTCGGTATAAAATGTTTGTTCCAGACCACGGGGACCAATACGATAGCACACGTTTGACTGTCAGATTGGTTTGATCCACACAAACACTTCAACAAAAGCAGATCAGCAGGCTAGAGCAGAGAAGAAAAAAATCAATACATCTTTGAATTAATCATGCAGCCGTCAGGGGGAATCCTGGTGCACAGAATTGACATGGACGTGTGGCCTATTTGCTTTTCGCTTTTCTTCTGGTGTTCTTTCATTTCCATCTAGTGTCCAGTCCTTATCCAATTCTGTAATTGAATTCACATAACTGTCCCTAATGATAGTTTCTGTCCCACCCAATTCTTTTAGGAAAGGACTTGAGACCCAAAGATAAGTCAAATTTAAATCCTAGGAAACGGTGCATTCCAAAATGCTCATTTTCCTACAGCCTTGAAATTCTGGTTCCATATGACAGTTACTAATAAACAAAACTCTCTATAAGACTGGATTTTACACCCTAGGTAATAATGTGATGTACCAGGTACATAAAGAATTTTCCTGAACCTTCATGTTAGGTTCTGACTCTCACCATTGTGAGTACCCCTGTTGTTACACAAGGCTTTAACATGTTTGGCACTCATGCCACCTCAGTTTACCAGATCCTCCCAAGCAGACATATCCTCAGTCACGTGTCCCTAGGCCCAAGAAATATCCTGTCATATGTCCTGTCATAGGCCCTTCTACTCTCCTACTAACCACTTCACAAGGCACAGAGTAACGATCAACAAATCAAGGCACTATTAGAAAAAGTAGCCAAATCATAGATCCTGAATTTACAATAGAAGCAACAATGGGTATTTGGATATTTTTTTCCTATGTACTGCAAACAGGTATAAAACTTGAGATATCTGTGAGGAATGTGTAATCAATGAATATTGTAAGTACATAAAAGCAGTTTTCTTGCTTCATCCTTTTTCTTTAATAGACAATTATGCATGCACTTACCACCTACCAAAGATTCCTTTTTAAAAATCTCAATATAAAACTTAAAACAAACATTCTGTTAATTTTGATAAAAGACAAGAGGGACACATATGCAGTCATCTTTCACGTCATCCAATCAAACCGAGTAAACAAAGAACAAGAAGGGACTGAGAAAAATCCACCTGGATCCACACGTTCAAGATGGCAGACAAATCACGAGAGGGTCCCAGCGGAAGTCACCCGTCAGGCCTTGGAGAAGCCAGAGCTCCGACCTCACGTCTGACATGGACTTCAGAGTGGCCTGGACACCGCTCGGGCAGAGCCAGGGCGTCCTGGCCAGGACTGGGAGTTTCAGTTCTCGTCACTGAGGGAATTCGGCAGAAGAGAACCCCGTGGAGACATGGACGGGTATATCTGTCCTCCCACAGTGGGAGGA
>NW_006380571.1:0-1640 GCF_000327345.1 Myotis davidii
TCTTCCTCTCTGAAATCAATAAATTTTAAAAAATGAAAAAAATACACAGCTTAATATGGCTGTGTATTAATATTGGGGGAGAAGTGGGACCAATTGGTGGATATTTTAAAATTAACTATCAGGCAATAAAATAAACTATGAGACAATATAATCAAAGTCTCTGAGTTTTTCAAACAGTAGCTAAGGGTATGCAGAAGAAGTAGAGAATGAGAGTATACAACTTCTACCTTTCCTCTCCTTTTGCATTTCAAACATCCCTATTGCACCCAAATATTTAGAAAACTACTTGAACATATTTTGATTTCTGTCCTGCCAGCTGATCTTGTACTATCCTTTGAGATAATCAGAGATAATCTTGGTGTTTCCTAACCATTGTTGAAAGTCACCAGGCAAAACTAATTTAACTAAATGGAAGAAAATTAAGGTCTTTATCTTTAAAATCCCCAAATCAAAGAAAACTCTTCTTTGCCCTAATAAGCAACTTTGACAATTGATGCAAAATTCTAGCTAGTCTTTAAATTGTTGCTAAAAATGACCCAGTATGGCCCAGTTACACTCTTTTTTGTCTTGCTGTTTTTACTTCCCAAAAGGGATAAGACTTTCTTGACTCAGAGTTTTACTGTCACACATTGTAAAATGAAATATCAACAAACTCATGGAACAAGACAAAGAGTTTAGTATGGTTTATATCTGTAAATGCTCTTTATAATTGGGATTCCTCCACTTTTAAAGTTGTTAGGTTAGAGGTTGCTGTAATGTGTGTTTCCCAGAAGGAATCCTTGATATGACAATATCAGGGGGAGGGGCTTATTTGGAACTTACAAGAAACATTGAAGGAATGTGATAAGTGAGATGAGGAAGGGAATGCAGTTAATAAAGAGGATATTATAAAGGGAGCAGCCACTGTGGGTGACTAGAGCTTAGATCTGCAGAAAATGTTGGGGAATAGTATAAAACACATATCTCACATTTATTCCATAAGAGAGGCAAATGAACTGGGGTCTTTAACCTCTATCTCCAGTTTGTCATTGAATAGAGTTGGTTGTTAGGGAATGGGGGAAAGTGATGTTAATACCATGGCATTTCTAGCCTGCTGGGGTCTTGCCATAAGATTTTTTTCCCCTCATAAGATAGCCTCTGACAAAGAAATTTGGATACTCTTTGCAAGTTGGGCAGCAGGCATTGAAGTGGTAATGTCAAAGCGCAGAATCCCAATTGCATTTGTTACAAATGGTCTCCTCAGTGTCTTTTAAATAAAATCTATACTGATTCTAGCTGTTCTTCCTACATGCTTGCATATCACACCCTGTTTTTTCATTATTTCATTACATTTCAATTGCTTATTTATCTGTATACCTCATATTGTTCATCAATAAAACAGTAGTTGCTCAACAAATATTTCTGTAATAAATTAAAAAAAATAATGTCCTCAGAATATAGAATGATGTATTACAGTCTTCCATTAACAATTTTTCCTACTTACCTCATGCTGGTCTAGAATACTTGCATACTTCTGATTCATAGGCAAGAGTATTCTAGTATTTTAAACACAATTTACAATCAGCTGTACTTAGAAGTTCTTTTTCAGTTACTCCCATTGCCCACCCCATTACCATCCTATATAATAAAAGGCTAATATG
>NW_006380572.1:0-1641 GCF_000327345.1 Myotis davidii
CTCAAAAGGTTCACCATCACTGAGTCCTAGAGAGACACATATACTACAGTGCACACAGACTTTGTTTTACAACTTACAAGTGTGAATCTTTCAAATTAGTGAAGACATAGTTTAAAATCTAATTATATTTTACCACCATGTTTTAAGAAAATAGTTGATAGCATTTTAAAAATTAAAATTAGATTATTTCATAACTTTTTATGGATTTTGAAGAATTGAGTTTTATAAATCAGTGAACTTCTATTAACCAATGTGGTACCATTTTCTGAGTTCCAAATTGATTTCTTCCTCATTGAGATGCTACTTTTACATCATCTTCAATATTTTTAAGTCCTTATCTGGATGTACTGTTATCTTATTGGGTGATTAGACTTTATCAAACTATTTTTAAAAAATCGTCCTATAATTGGCGAATAACATATTATGAGGAGCAATTTTAATGTGAAAGCAACTGTTTTTGTAAAACCGAGTTTTATCATTTGGTGAGAATCTTCTAAGGATTATGAAATCTTCACCCAATGACAAAACGCATTAATGTTTTTAAAAATCATCATAGAATTTTCAGCATGCCAGCCTCAATTCTGTAGATGAGGAATTGATAGGCTCTCCTTGCATTGTTTTCTGTTGCTACCTTGGGCATCTTCTGTCACCACTCTCATCAATATTCTCCTTCCATGAGGGGCAAGAGCGGGAGTGACCCGGTGGGAAAGTGGCGACCTGGTGAGCTCTTCAGTCTTTGGAGCACCTGTTACCCATGGATTTCAAGGCACTTCATTCTGTTTGATGGTCCTGTGAGTTAAGAAGTACTTTACTACTTGGCTGTGAGCTTGTCATAGGTCTCCAGTACATTATTGAGAAATATAACCCTGGGCTATATTTCTGACTCCTGGGTCAATGTTCAGGTCAAGAGATGACACTTGAGCAGTGGCTGACAGGGAACTGGGGAACTAATGGTTAACATGACTATTAATCAATCTTCTTACTTACTGTTTGTCCATACGTACAAAACCTACAAAGTGAAATATTCCCACCCTGAATGATCTTAGTAGATGGAGAATTATAATCTTCTCCCATGGAAATATAAACAATTTAAAGAGCACATGATTGTGCCATGAACCACTGAAGTCAAGGAAAAGAATAAGGAAAAAAAAGACCTGTGATAAAATATAATTTGGGGGAACTACATTAAGGCATAAACCTTTTATGAGATATTTATAGACTTGGACTTTGTAAAGCAACTTTGCATTTGACTGTGTTTGTTAGTGAATGGGAATTTATTTCCCTATATTGAATGAGCATTTCTTGGCAGGCAAACTGTGCACAAGCTACAAAGAGCTTCAATGGAGTGCTTTCACAGTCCCTTCCCACTGAGCTGAAAACGTCCTTATATTCTCTCAAGTGTGTTTCTTTTCCCACGGAGGATGGCTTTGTTGAAAATTGCTTCCTCTTCTCTTGATTATTGAATCAGATATTATATTCAGTTCTTCAATACTTTATAGAATGTTGGTGAAAATGAAATATGAGAGTGGCTCTTTCCTCTATTTTGAAGGCTATGTAGATTCAGCTCTAAAGAATTTAGTGGGGGTGAAGCCAGGACTGGAAGAGGGATATTATCTAACTACTTTCTTCTTTCTCTTTTTT
>NW_006380573.1:0-1641 GCF_000327345.1 Myotis davidii
TTTTTTTTTGTCCCTTTTTGGAAAAATGGCCCCTTACCTCCAGTGAATCAGAAAGTTGTAAGAGGTGACCACATTAAAAGATACTTTCTTCTTCAGAATTGACCTTTTGTAGGAGAATATCTTCGGTGGAATGCATCTGCTGTTAACTAGAGCCACATCATCAAGCTCTACTATGAAACCTGATTAATGCAGACTCTACTGGTGAAGAACCTTGGCCCTAAATGTGTTAGGTTTTTTTTTTAAAAATGGCAAAGATAACTGTGATTCCCTAAAATTATGTTTCCAGATGAAAACTTACTAATTATGGAATCCCAAACAAATGTTCTCCTATCTCATGAAATTCAAACCAAGCTTATATATTAAAAAGCATTTTAAGGTCATTGCTATTTTAGAATTGTTTAATAAAGAAAGACCATTAGTTTGTCATTTCTAAATCTCTCAAGAAATCAGTTAAGTGAAAGTAACTGAAGGTGCGGACTGCTGCAAGTCTTGTTCTAATAATTGAGGAATCTAGATTCCAAAATTCAAAGTGATCTCAAGCTGCTTGGGGCAAAGGTGAACAAGGGAAGAGATAGATAATAAAAACCTAGCATACGGATTTCTACAAAAAGTTTGGTCAATAAATCTCAATCTTAAATCTTAGTCCTGACCTAGAAGAAATAGCCAATGAAACATGTCAGTGTTGTGTATTGTTGAGAAGTATCAGCAGGTCACACACAGTTCAGAAGGAAATTGATGGAAAACCACTTGATTTCAGAGACATTTAATTAAAATGAATTCTATTGTGTCTGGTCAACACTGATAACTTGTGAAAAGGAAAAGCCATCCATCCTGCTATTATTAAAAGTTGAGAATCTGGAAAGATCACATACAGATGAGGGCACAGATGTTTGTTTGGGGCATAAGGTAGTTGTGCTTATCCATAGAGTTACACATAAAATGGCATTTTTAGTTGAGTATTTTATGTTGTCAATGTACTTAAACAGAGGGCTGCAGTAAGATAGTTCCTAAATGTGGGAACCAGGTCAAGAGAAGTTCACATTCTCCATGGTTGAATATAGTAAAAACCAACACAGAATTGGTGAAACTATTCATGTGAAACCCACCTTGCTGGTAAAGGGTGTCTTCCAACTCTTCACTTAGAGTACAGGTGTTTTCTCAAAGAATTCATGACCATAATGTGATGTAGAGATACTGAAGTCAACTCAATGGTGTTATAATTTTGACTGTGTGAGGTAAAGATGGATTAAGGGCAGGAGTTGGTTGGAGTACAGAATTACTTCCCAGTTTCTCTTGCCAATGACCAGGGACAACTGTTCCCAAATGAAGTGTTGATTCCCTGGACTAAATTTACCCTAGAAATAATTCTATATGACCACCAATTTAGTGGAATTATCCTTGGGAAACCTTTTAACCTTCTTTGCCTTAACTTGTTTCTCACCAATATTCCATATAAACCCCAAACAAGAAGGAAATCTCAGGATACATTACAAGCTCTATTCTTTTGCATTAGTTTTAGTGCTCTTGGATAAATTGATTGTATAAATCATTTTATTAATTAATCTCTTAAAGAGTTTGGTAAAGGTGAATCAATGAAGGTAGAAATGACAAACTTCAAACTATTGCCAACTTTTCCATAAA
>NW_006380574.1:0-1642 GCF_000327345.1 Myotis davidii
TGCTCAACCATTGAGCCATGCTGGCTGGGCTGTTCTGACCTTTAAATTTGGATTAAATTAATCCACCCTGTCTCCTTTACTTATATTCACTTTATCTTATCTGGTCCTCTGATGTTAAATACCATTTATATGTTTATGTTTACAAATTATATACCTGGTATAGGTGTCTGAAGGAAATCATTGACCGGTTTTCAAGAGGTTTCCACATGGATATTTTATAGCTATTCTTAAATCATATATAAGATTGAACTCTTCACTTTCCCCCTCTTGCCTGTTCTGCTTTCATGTTTGTTTCCCATAACAGTTAATGGCTATTCTTTTCTTTGCATTGCACAGCTTAAAAACCTTGGAGTCATTTTAACTCTTTTTCTCACACTTCACATTAAGTCTCTCAGATGATATTGGTGACTCTACTTTCAAAATATATCTAGAATCACATTTTCTCTTCCACCATACTCGTCCAACTTGCTGGATCATTTTGATAGCCTTAATCTCCTCTGCATGGTTCATTCCTGTGCACTGTAGTGGGTACTGCTATGAAGTGCCTGGGTTTCTCCTTCAGAATAAGTACATTCATTCCCATATCTGCTGGAAATGTTGCTTGTGGACAGGTCATAGTTGAATCCCGCCCGTGGCTGTTTCCTCAGCCAGAGGTAACTTCCTTTCCTGAGACTATTCCTCCCCTCTGGAGGTGACTTGCACCACATATTGGAGCCAATTCATCAGGATATGTCCCAGTTTCACAACAACCTGGCATCATTTGATGCTAATAGCATTTGAAATTAGTTTTCTCCTCAAACCTGCATTTCTCACTCCTCACAGATGTTATTCTTGACACTGCTCCTCAATAGACTTCCTGTATGCAAATGTCCTTCTCAGGGGCTGAGTTTCTGGGGGAATTTAATATGCAAATTTCCCCACCTCCATCTGAAAGTTAGCCTAGGAAGAGAGTCTCTCAATATGTGTCTTAGATGCTGTAATTCCTCACAACTCTACAATATTTCCCCATTTTATTTCACAATAGAAGATGGAATGCCCTGTCCACCTCACCCCCCACTTCTATCTATGCACTGATCTGATCTCATCTCCAAGTCATATTTTTTGCTCACTTGATTTTGGCCATATTGGCTCCATTTCTATTCCTCAAACAGATCAGACATGAAGTCATAACTTTGTGTGGCTTTTACCTCTGCATAGAACAGTTTTGCTAAATAGATGCAAGGCTTTCTTCCTTGCTGTTTTCAATGTTCCTTCTAGTGAGGTCAACACTGACCACCTTATTAGAAACTGAACCACCTCTTACCATCTCTTTACCTTGTGTATTTTTCATAGATATATTTACCTCACAATATAATGCATATATATATGGTTGATTTATTTATTGATATTATTATTGTCATTATTTTACTACCCGATTGTAAACTGCATGGAGGCATTAATTTGTTTGCTTTATTTCTAGACCACTGATATATAATAGGTGTTCATTAATATTTATGAATAAATGAATGTGATGCCTTACTACCTAGAATGAAAGCACTGTGATGCTTTCTGCAACTATTTTTACTACTGGTGGGTAATCATTTCAGTTGCATATACATGTATGCATGTTTGTGTGTATATATACACACACATATATATGTGT
>NW_006380575.1:0-1638 GCF_000327345.1 Myotis davidii
CAATTCATTTCCTTGCAATAGACATCATTACACAGTTCTAAAAAGAAATCATATTAGTAAAAGTCAAAGGAATGTTGGCACTTTGACATGATGCATTCATCGTATGTTTCCAGTATTTCCTTGATAAATGTGAAGGCTTATTAAGTGAGCTACTACAGGATAAAAAATATCACAAAATTCATTTTGCTTATGTGTTTTAAATTCAAATCTCCCTCAGGCAATGTATTCAGTCCTTTGATAATTATGTATTGTTTGCCTACCTTAGGTCAAGTACTCTATGAGAGACTAGAGATTGACAATAACCAAACCAAAATCACTCTTCTAATGGGTTTTACACTCCGGTGTGTTGGAGGAAGGAAGTATCAGATAGAAAAATTAGATAAGTGAATAACTTGATAATGTTTCCGTTGTTGATATAAAATAAGACATGGTGAGGGAGATAGCGGTACCTGGGTGAGTGGTGCTAATTGATATAGGATGTCAGGGGAGGGAGGCCTCTCTGATAAGGTGACATTTCAGTAGAGATTAAAATAAGTAAGAGAATGAGCCTTGCAGATAATGCTGTCAGGGAGCATTCCAGGCTCAGCTGGCACAGTAATGCAAAGGAGAGAAATTGGATACTGGTTTCATTTTCAAGGAATAATAAGAGGACAGTGTGATTAAGGTGTTTTATGTTTTTGTTGCAAATGTTTGAATTTAGTGTCCTTGTGCTTTATATTTAAGATCATTTAAAATTTACCAATCATTTGCATATACTAAATGTTGATTCACACTACATACATACAATATCATTGGAAATTATTACCCCAAAATTATGAGACGAAACTGAAGTTCAAAGATTTTAAGGACCTACCTCAATTCTCACAACTGCTAAGGGCCAAGCTGGAGCTAGATTCCAACTCTCCTGATTTCTGGACTATTTTTCTCCCTTTTATTTTATGTTTTACATCAAAGTTAGCCCAAACCAGGCCTTGATTAACAATCACTCTAGAAGGTTGATAATCTAGAAACAAAACCCAGAACAAAATCTGTATTTGAAAGTGAATGCCTCAAAGCAACCACAGTGACCATGTGCTAAAACTTTCACATTTTAGAGGTGGAGAAACTAAGGCCAAGGAAAACATATTACTCTTTATAAGGCCCTTGGATTTAAAATTGCTTTTCGCCTATGATGTAGCATAATCATTAATCTTAGATTAAAAAAATATTATCAACTGTCATTTAATTGTTAATTGATGTGAGGCTTTCAAATTATTTGCATCCAAATACCTAGGATATATCAGAATGTCTATATAACATTTTTCTGAACATACTATATACCATCCTCCTAGGAGTCCTTATTCTTTTTAGATCCTCTACCTAGAATACATGTATATTCTCTTCACCTATGAAAGTGTTTCTGTTATTTGAGATAGCACTCATGGTACCAATCTGCAGTCATATGTCTCCTATAGTTCAGAGCACACTTAATGCTTGTGGTTGGTTGCCACCCATTTTGCAGCTAGGTTATACTCTTCTTTATTGTCAGTTAACATTTAAATGTATCTGTCCTAATATCCCCAAACACTACAAATGATAAACTTTCATGGACTGTTTGTATTTCTAGCCTCTTCACACACACACACACACACACACACA
>NW_006380576.1:0-1642 GCF_000327345.1 Myotis davidii
ACATCCCAACCAGGACCAGGGAACTGCAACCAAGAGACACACCCTTGACTGGAATCAAACCTGTGGGCCAATGCTCTACCCACTGAGCTAAATTCGTTAGGGCTACCTGTGGTTTTCATTCTTCTTCAAAACATTTGTCCTTGCCTAACATTTCAGATGTTTATTTGATAACTCTCTCCTCCAACTAAAACTTAAGGTCTACAAGAAACTTCGTCTTTCTTTTTTCACTCTTATATCCCCATTGCTACAACAGTGCCAAGCAAGCATTCAATTGGCATCAATAAATATTTACTGGATGATTAAATTAAATATACTTTAATACTAATATTCCTTGACTCCTCAAGTATTTCTGATTAAAAGCTAAAGGGTCTCTTCAATGCCCTTCCCATGTATTGTCTTCCATGTGAAGTTTTCCTGGAAGACTTCTCCTGACCCAGAGAGAACTAATGATCCCCTGTTTTGTGCTTCCTTTGCAGTTTATATATTCTTTCCTCCTATTATTCAATATTCAGTGTATCTTTTTGTTTTTGTTTGTTTGTTAATCATCACCAGGGTGTTTGTTTGTTTTTTTCATTGATTTTTAGTCAGTGAAAGGAAAGGAGGGACACATAGATTGGTTGCTTCCCTAGACCAGGCCAGGAACTGAACCTGCAAACCAGGTATGTGTCCTTGATTGGAAATCAAATCCATGACCCTTATGGTGCACAGACCAACACTCTAACCATTGAGGAACACTTGCCAGGGCTAGTGAGTATATCTTTTTCAAGGCTATGACCTCCTCAAGAACAAGACCATTTTTAACTCGTTTTTGTACCATCCTTCCTAGTGTTTGTTGAATGAAAAATGAGTGAATTTTTCTGCCATGGAAGATGGGCTCATATACAAATTCAAGAAAAGGGTCTTCCTGATATCACAGTTATAGCTGAGGGAAATGAGGGGGAAAATGAACACCATAAAAACAGATCTTCTTGAAGAGTTGTTGGCTTCCATTCCTGAATTTACAATACTAGATTACATCCTTCTACCCAGATCAAAGTGAAAGCTCATTGCCTTAACCATGAAGAGTGATGCCAGTAAGCTTAGAGTAGTGCAGGGGAAACCTGATGGTGCCAAGGGAACAGCAAAATCCAGAATCAAAGAAAAGCCAGTGGAATGGTTTCCTAGACAATACTGGGTCCTCTGAATCTCTTGTTTAAGGGAGCCAACTACATCAACTTTCCAGAAGACCTACTGTTCAAACTGTTAGGAGAAGCAAAGCACATTTATTTCCAAGTGCCCAAGCTGCTGTGCTGAATAATTTTTTAAGAAAAGAAAAGAAAAGGAGAAAGGAGACAGTGAATGCAATTACTTTTTGCCTACAAAGCTCTTCAGCCCTCACAGCCAAGGTCACCAAGCCTGTTCTTATGAGACACTCTCTCAGGACCAGGAAGACTGCTCTCCGGAGGGGCAGGTTTTGGCAAGAAGTACAGTGCACCTTTACCTCCAGTCTTGATTATCAATTCAAAACTGATATGTCAACATTTTGAAGGATTGATGAACATCTACTTATGCTGTTTTAAAATTTGACTTTACCAAATCTTTTTGTTTAAAAAAAATAACATTTTTCTTAATTTTATTTTTTAATCCTCACCTAAGGATATTT
>NW_006380577.1:0-1642 GCF_000327345.1 Myotis davidii
CTCTGTCAGTCTTTTCTATCATTGTACTCACCACACCATCATTTTATATTGATGACATATTTATCCTCGGAATTTAGAGGTGGATACAGAAGTTCCAGAAGTTCCAGTTTGTACTTATTCTTCGCCTCTCTGTGTCTCTGTTCCCAACTGCTGGCCCTGCTGACCCACAGTGACCCCAGACCCACCCCTGACACTTGAGTGTGGACTACAGAGGCGGTAGCTATGCAGAACGGACACCCATCCATGGACTCCTACACTAGCCCTTTGTGCTGCTCCTGCAGCAGCTGGAGGTGGCTAGCTTCCAGAATGCCTGCAAGTGCCCACTCATTCCCCAGTGCCAGGGCTGGTTAATGGCTTTTCTCTGATCCGTTAGCTCCAAATTTGGACTTTTACTTCTCCAGCCCCTCCCACGATTGTGTAAGGCCTAGGTACTATATTAAGCTTCTTATTCCACATGCTTACTTAGCGCAATCCCAGTGACCCACTTTCTTTGAGCTTGCCCCAGAGAGGCCGAATATTGCTGGAGAAAAAAACACAACCTCCTCACTGGTTACACTGTAATGCATGACACACACATGTCATCTGATTTGGTCTGTCCAGAATCCTTCTCCTCTTCATGTAATAACATCACAGTTTTGCTGGATGAAGTGTCCATTCCCCACTGAACTGTCTTGGTGAGACTTTCAATCCAATTGTTCTTTGCTTCAATCTGGCCAATCAGATGCTCTCTCTCCTTGGAATGTTTGAACATGGAGGAATGGGACTCATTCACGCCAAAGGCTGCATTCTAGATCTGCCACCCATGAGCGCCTGCTTGAGCTCCCTGGTGCTACGCTAGTCCCTGGTACTCTGCTCCTTCAGTTTTTCCTGTGACCGTGTAAACTCTCTCTATTCTTCCAACAGATTTGTTGCTCACTTAGCCAGAGCCAATGTGTGAGGCTTGCACAAACCTCAAATGGGCACTCGACTCTGCCCAATAATCCTGCTACGTTGCCCTAGTCAATATGGACTCTCGCCTTCCAAGGCAGTTACTTGTATCTTTCCTCTCTCCTCAAACCTGCATGCTGCCCCATCCAACTCAGCGCCAACTTCAGTAAGAATATGGAAGCACTTGACATCTTCCTATCACCAAGTCTACAAACCTACTGGCAGCTGAACTCATATTTTCTGTTTTTTCCAGTCACAGTGCTTCCTCTGTCTCCCTGCTCCAACCCTGCTGCCACCACCCACTTGCTCTGCACCCCACCTCCACGTGCTGTCTCAAAAATTACGCATCTGCATTTGTTTCCCCTCTCTCCTGATCATCTATGGCCTCCAGTAGCTACCATCCTATTCTTTGCTCCCCATTCACAGCAAACGCTTCTGGAACTGGTTGTTTCTACTCCCCATCCTCTCTTCAACCCACTCCCACCAGGATCCCACTCCTAATACTCCAACTAACGCTGCTCTTGTGTGGTGGTCCCAAACGACTTCCATTTTGCCAAAGTCTGTGGTTGCTTCTCTGTTCTCATCTCTCAGCAGCACCCAACACAATTAATCTCTCCCTCATTTTCTAAGTTTCTGGTCTGTTACTGTGACCCCAAACTCTGATTGTCTTCTGCCTCATTAATTGCTCTAGACCAGTGGTTCTCAACCTTCCTAA
>NW_006380578.1:0-1642 GCF_000327345.1 Myotis davidii
GGGGTCTCGACCCACAGGTTGAGAACTGCTGCCATAGACCATCATAGGCAAAAAGAAAGATGACTAAGTAATTGAATCTCAACATGCATTGTTCTCCTTTTGTTTCTTTCACTGTTCTCCTTCCCTGACCTTCAGCTGCCTTTGAGGGCCTCAGATTTCATTCCAGAGCAGAATACTGGGGCTTGGGAGCTCATGAAGCACAGTGGTTAAACACAGGTTGTGGCATTGGTAACCTGAGTTCAAATTCTAACCACCTGCTCTGTGACACTAACCATGCTATTAATCTCTTTAAACTCACATTCTTCATTTTCCATATGTCAAATGGGGATAATAAAAGCACATATGTGATTGGGCTTATATTGAAGAAAAAGAAAGATCTGTAACAAGCTACTCAGTGGCTGGTGGCTACTGTATTAGTGCAGCATTTGAGGAAGTGATGTTGAATGACTAGTAAGCCATTAGAAGTGTCTCAGGATGGCACTTTCTCACTTCTTTTATTGGGACTCTACTCTCCACGTTGCTCTGTGGGCACTTCTTAGCGTTCTAATGGGTTCTGTCTTCAGCCATTTCCCCTTCTCATTGTACACACTCCTACTGGAGCCTCATCTACCTCCTTGGCTTCATCCACCATTCACATCCCAATGACTCAGAAGTCTAGCTCCAGCTCACACATCCCTCCTGTTCCCCAGACTCATATGTGAACTTGCTTACTGGACATCTCCTCTCTCATATCTCACAAGTATCTTAAATTCAGTAAATAAACTGATCATCATTATCCACCCTCATCACCATCTAAATGGTTCCTTCCTAGGTATTCCATATGCTAGAACATAGTTCCATTATTCATCCAATAGAACAAAGCCAGATAGAAATCATTTCTTCCCTCCTCCACTTCTGGTCCACCAAGTGCTATAGTTTATACTCTCTTACTATTTCTGAAATCTTTATACTTCTCTCAATCCCTACTGCTACTGTTTCATCATGGGCCTCACACTTTCTGGTCTAATTCACTCTAAAAGCATCTTTACCTCACATCAAGTTTTACCCTCCTCCAATTCAGTCTTCAGATGATCAGATTTGAACATTTAAGTAAATCTGCAAAGGCATTTTCCATAGAGGATCTACTCCTGTAGTAAGAAGCATTACCAAAACACACATTTTCCAAATCATAAGCTGGACCAGAAAATCTACCCATGCCAGCCATGATCCAGTTATGGGGGGCAGTATTTCCATATGACTGGGCAAGACAAAGATTTCCATTTACTACCAGGACAACATGAATGAAACATTTCTGTACCAATCAAACTCCTTCTCTGACTTCGGCTTATTCACGGGAATATCAGGAAAGTGAAAATGGTTAACAAGAGCTAGCTGGCTCAACATGAGCTGAGCCTCAGACAGAGGCCGAAGGTGACAGGGTACCTTTTCTGCAGAGCCAGCTGGCACAGTGGGTCTCTGCACACAGCTCCTCACCTCTCGGCCAAAACTCAGGACAGCGACAAGTGTTTCACTTGGGGACAATCCAAAATGCCTCTGTATGCACAACATCAACTTTTGAGATGCCCCCAAGCCAACACCCTTTGAATCAGGTTCACCCAGCTTTCTGAATTGCTTTCACCACGTGGCTCCCACGCTTTTGCAC
>NW_006380579.1:0-1642 GCF_000327345.1 Myotis davidii
TTGGAGAATTGACCCCCTGAGTCACTGTACTAGAACATGTGCAATATCTGAAAATAAATGGGTTTATCCTGGAACTCCCAAGTACTCCTATGTATTTTTCAGTTGCCTGGTAAATTTTGTAACACTGGTAAATTCTCTCAAATTGTTAAATCCCTAGAATGTAATGAAAAATAATTTGAACGTTACTTACAAATCAGTGATTCTGCCCTTCTGGGCTATGGATCCTTTGATATGAAGTGAGGACTGGAATTTTGCAAGAGGTCTGCCGATCTAGAAGCACAGCAAGCAGTGACTTTAGAGAGGATGAATAAAATATTTTTCAAATTTGTCAGGCAAATCTTCAAGTGTCTAGTGATTAACACAATATCTATTTATCTAAAGGAACTTTAAAGTCAGAGTAATTTTATGACATCATGGATTTTTTCAAGCAACAGATAAAAAGAATTCAACTACTAGTACATAGGTATTTGAAGAATTACTGATGCTAAAAGGGAAATTTAGACTCAGAGTTTGGCAATTCTTGCCATATATGCTTCTTCTTAGTTCTCTATAATCTACTCCCAAAACCTCCGGCTCTCATTCAAAGCCAGGGCTTAATTTGTCTTGACAGTCAAAATAACTAGGTGAGCATATAATTTATCATCCAGACTAGGACTTTTCTAGACTGAAAGAGGTCAATATTCATAATTACATTGGGATAGCTGCAGTAAACTAGGGCAGCCCTAAGCAAACAGGAATGTATGGGGGTCCCAGCAAAAACCACCCTGTCCCTGCCTCTGCATCTCCCCACTCCTACCCAGCGTGCATACAGTTTGCATGGTTAATACTTAACTCTAGTCACATCACCCCCTTGCTCAAAGTTTCCTCATTCTCTGACACAATGAAATCTAGGTTCTTTACACTGACATTTAAAATTCTGCAATATTTCAGGATGTTTATTTTAGTCATTTCCAGTTAGAACTGCCTACATAATTTCAGAGGCACCTACAAAATAAAACATAAGGTTTCTTGTTCAAGAATTATTAGGATTTAAACATGGCAGCAACAGAGCAACAAAGCAAGCCCTGTGGAACTGCACAAGCCACACGTTCATGGACCTGGCCTGGCTCCAGCCAAAAAAGCCCTTGGCGTGCCCATACTCTCCTATCTTTCTCAGATCCTCCTCAGAATGCTGTATCCCTAATTTCTGTCCTCTGAAACTCAATTTGTGCTTTAAAGTCCAGCTTGGAAACTATTTCATCCTCCATAAAGTCTATTTAATTCTGCAGATATTTTTTTTTCCCTTAAAACTACCATTTTTATTTTGTTTGCATATTTCTCTTAGGTCATATTGTATTACTTTAGTCATCTTCTTATATTACCTTAATCATCCTCACCACCTAGTTTCTAGTTCAATCTAATTATATAAACATAAAATGAATTCTAAGAAATTTTACTGAATGAATGCATTGGTAAATTTTTACTAGTAAAATTCACTTCCTTTCCAAATATGTAGATTATTATTGAAACCTAGGTCAAACTCATACCGCTCCCCACAAGACAGTCAGTAAATCAATTGACAAAGCTTTGAGGCAAGAAAAAATGACTTTATTTGGAAGGCCAGCAAGCCGAGAAGATGGCAGACTAGTGTTCTAAAGAACCA
>NW_006380580.1:0-1642 GCF_000327345.1 Myotis davidii
CCTGGCTGTTTTCAGTTTGGGGCAGTTATGATTAACGCTGATAGGAGCATCAAATACACCACTGCTTGTGGACACATGCTCTCATTTTATTTGGGTAAGTATCCAGGGATGAAATGATTGAGTTGCAGGGTAGATGTATGTTTAGTTTTCTTTACGAAACTGCCAGAACTTTCCCAAGTGATTGTAACAATTTGCACGCCCATCAGCACCACGAGAGTTCCAGCTTCACATCCTCCCCAGCAGGGAGCTGTCAGCGGTTTTGTTGGCAGCCATTCACGTGGCTGTGCTGGGGTATCTCACTGTAGTTTCAGTTTACATTTCCCCGATGACTAATGATGTGCAGCATCTTTTTTCATTTAATTATTGGCCATTCATTTATCTTCCTGTGTGAAGTGCCTGTTCAAATCTTTTGCCCAAGTTTATTGGGCGATTTGTCTTTTTATTATTGAGTTGCAGGAGGGATGGATATATTCTGGACATTAGTCCTTTGTCAGATATTGGTTCTGCAAGTATGTCCCTGAATCTGCATCCTGCCTGTTTTTCTTCAGTATTGTCTCTTGGTGAGCAGAAGTTTCTAATGTCTACGAAGTCTGGGTTAACAATGTTTTCTTTTACAGTTATTGTCTTTCTAGATTCTGTCTGGAAATCCCTTGCTATCTACAAGTCACAAAGATATTTTCCCAGGTTCTTCTAGGAGCTTTATTATTTATAATCCATATTAAATTAATTTTTGTGTATGTGTAAGGCAAGGGCTCAGATTCATTTTTCCATGTTAATATTCAGTTCTTCCAGTGCTATTGGCTGAAAAGACTTTCTTTCTATCACATTGATTTGATGTCTTTGGTGAAAAGCAAATGTTTGTAGCTATCTGAGTCTATTTCTAGACTCTATTATATCCCATCGATCTATTTGCTGATCCTACATCACTCCATACTGTTTGGATTGAGGTAAATTTATAGTAAATATTGCAGAGAGTTAGCATAAGTTCTTCAACTCTGTTCTTCCTTAAATAATTGCTTTGGATATTCTAAGTCCTTTGTATTTTCATATAAAATGTAAATTTAGCATGGCAATTTCTTCTTTAAAAACCTGTTGATTGGGGTTTCATTGAATCTAAGGAATGATTCTAATTTGGGGAGATTTGACATCATACCAATTTTGAGTCTTCCTATTCATGAACATGGGATACCAGTCCAAAAATTTAGATGTTTACTTTCTCTCAGTGTTTGTATTTTTCAGTCTTGCATTTATTTTCATAATTTATTCATAAGTATTTTAGAGTTTGTTGCTATTGTAGGTGAAATTTTAAGAAACATATTTGTTGCTGGTATGTAGAAATCCAATTGCTTTTAGCATTTGACTCTATATCCCGTGATCTCAGTAAATTCACTTAGTGATTCTAGTAGGTTTTTTGTAGCACAAGCCCTAAACCTTAGCATTTTCTAAGTAAACAACCTAAAAACACAAACCAATCTACAAATACAGTTTCACTGCTTCCTTTCCAATCTTTATGCTTTTCTTTCATTATTACACTGACCATCATGCCCAGTACATTGGTGAATTACTAAGAATGGACATCCTTGCCTTGCTCTCCACCTTAGGAGCGCTAGAAAATAACTATCTATGGATCCCTCACATTTGT
>NW_006380581.1:0-1642 GCF_000327345.1 Myotis davidii
AATGTTTGGTGAGAAGATTTTACACAGGTGTATACACACACACAGATTTTTACCTTTGCTTATTTGGTTCTACTATTACCATGAAAGAGGATGGTGATAAAGCAAAAGTTATATATAGTAAGCTTCTAATTTGAACTAAATTCTTGACTTTTCAAGTGAGAATCTAGTTAGCTAATGTTTAACCTTCCCCCCACCAGAAGCTAATTTCTTTATAGAACTTGTGAAAAAATCCCACACGTACAATAAACCAGTCTAAATTATAATCGGACCTATTCAATTTCAAGTTTCTGACCCAAACCAAAATATAGGAATCACTTAATAGGAACTGATTTTTAGTTTGGAGTCTTGCTCTATAATAATGATTTATCTTTAAATCACAGCTCTCTCAAATGATCTGAAACGTGGGTGTGGGAGCATTTGGGTCTTTGCTATATTCCAAGTCACGGGACAGGAGAAACAGAAATAACATTTTTGTAGAATCTGCTGTGTTCATTATTGAGCTTGGTCCTTTTATGTTTTATATCTCCTCTGATACTCCAAATAGCCCTGGGTGGTAACTATTACTGTCTTCTTTTTTAGAATGAGAAAACTGAGGGTCGGCAAAGGTATGTCACAAGTAGGTAATGTCAGAGCCGGGACACACGTTCACGTGCGTGGGTCTCCAATGCACTTTCCACTCCATGCACCACCCAGGTGTTACTCTTATCCATTTGGGCATCTCATGTCCTCCAGGCACAGCATGCTGCTTCTTTGTTTTTGCCATTTTTTGGTGGCTGAACGTATGAGTTGGCATTGCCTTTTTTTCTTTTCTTAGCCTCTTCAAATCCAGAGCAAGCTCTCGGGCTTAGCTTAAAGACCTGTCTCTTCCATTTACAGATAACATAGTGATGGTTCAGTGTAAAGCACCAGATACTGGTTTTGTCATAAAGAAGTCTGTTTGATAAAGATTGCCTTTCTTTTCTCTTCACCAGACTTTGGACCAAAGCATCTGTATCTCTTCTGGGCTTTATCATCACGTAGCTTGTCTTTGTTAATTATTTTAGCAATTCATCATACATCTACTTGCAGAAATCGTTTTCACAGGAACACCTGTAACATAATGATTACCTAACACTTTATGTCAGTGTTGTTACTTCCTGAATCCTCACACTAATGCAAAAGTAGGTCCTATTATTAGTTCCATTTTGCAGACGAGGGGGAAACCAAAGTATGCCTTGCCTCTAGTTAGCTGTACAGTTAGTAAGTCATGGATCCAGGACATGGACCTAGGCTGTCTGACTCAAAAGCCTACACATTTAAATATCACGCTGTAGTGCCTTCCATGAATAAGTTATTTCATCTACTCGGTCCCACTGAAAGTCCTTCAGAGGCAGTGACCACATCTTAATGTTTTGGTGTCCTTCATAGCATGTAGTAGAGTGTTGGGTTCGTGGTAGTTGCTCAATAATTATTTGTCAGGTTGCATATTAGGAATCTTAAGGGTGAAAGAGTTTCCCTGGCCATGAACATCTCTTGCCAGTGGTCTGTGATTATGAGAATTTGCCTTGTTTGCTTCCTAGGCTTTTATTTTATTTTTTAAAGGAGCTGAGTAATCTCTATTTTTTAGTAGTTTTTATAAATTTATCTTTATTGTTGAAAGTAT
>NW_006380582.1:0-1643 GCF_000327345.1 Myotis davidii
AGAGCCCTGAGAAGGGATGGCAATTCTGCCCCCGGGGCTGCTCCACAGGCTCCTACAATTGGCTGAGAAGAAGGCATTTTAGCTTAGCAAAGCCTTGGTTTTTACTTCGGAGAGGTGGGGACAAGGCCGGCCATCGACATACCTGTCTTATGGAGAGATATACAGAGCAATTAGAAAAATGTGAGAGAAGTTATATTCTTTTAATAAGTTCACTTCCAGCTGCTTTCCTCCCTCATTTCCCATTTTTATATGGGGGGAGGGGGGGGCAACCGGAAAGGCACTATGATAAACTTAATAAAAACAATTTACAAAATATATGGATTTAAAGAGTCTGAATTAAAACTTAGTTCTGCCATTTATTATTTGTATGACTTTGGTCATATTAATGAACCTCTCTGAGCCTTCCTTTTCTCATCTGGAAAATGGGGATAAAAACAGTATTATTTTCTTCACAGATTTATGTTTGGTGTTGAATAAGGTAATAGAAACAACAAGTGATTTTAAAACCACAAGGTACCACACAGATTATTACAAATTATCACACCATTAAAAGTAAATTTTTGCAAAAGATGCTCTTGGGTTTTATTTCAATATTGGATTTGAACAGAAAAAGAATATTTATGCTATTCACAAGCAGCGAAGGCTATTGTAAATGTCAATATAAGGCCTAGATATGAAATCACTTCCAACTGCTGAGTGACTCTAACATGCCTAAGACCCAAGCAGGATTTTATCTCAATATCACTGACAGGGAAGGATGATGAGAGGAAGACACAGCCAGTCAGAGAGGAGACAAGAGGAGAAACATCTGGAAACTATCAGTACTGCAGGGCCTCCCGGAAACGGACCTCACCACCAAAAGGGTAACAAGCTGCGCCCCCTGAAGTCGCAGCTCCGGCGAGGTCCCTTTGCTAATCCCGTGGCAGGAGCTGCTCAGGTGTGTCCTCCACCCAGCAACCTCAGACATGTAAGAGACAAGAGGATCATTCTAAATCCAAAGAAATGCTCCTCACTAGTCAGAAGCGACCTTGCCTGTCCTGTCTGGGGAAAGGACATTCTGGGAGCCCGCCACCACCATCTGTCTTTTCCCTCCACCACAGCAGCCCACATGTCCCTCTGCCCCACCCCCACCGGAGCCCTGCAGGATCTCATCAGGACTGCACACTGCACAGGAAAGATAGCTCCCGGTCATCTATAATTGGAGGAAGGCGCAACACCTTTTCAAGGTGATGATTATGCAATGTCAGGCAACCCAAATTTCCAGGCCCCATCCACCACAGGCAATACTCACTTTCAACCTCTTCTTTCAGCAAGTGCCTCCATAAGATTGTTTATTAAATGTCATTCTGCAAGTCTAATGATGTACAAACCACATAAGGTGTGTCAAAATACATGTCCTTACTGTCCTACTTGTTTTCCATGGGGTTCCCCAAAAGACCTTCAGCCCAGCTCAGGTTAGCCAAGGAGAACAACTGCTGAGTGAACAGTTCAAACGCTGCCAAGTCAGCCTTGAAATTCAATTTAGAGTCATTTCAGCAGCTCGGGTGATCTTTGAACATTCACCATGATCCTCAGGAAACCTGGAGAGGAACGTAATGTCCTGATCTAGCTGACGCGTAAGGAACGCTCAGCTTTTTATTTTT
>NW_006380583.1:0-1643 GCF_000327345.1 Myotis davidii
CATTTATTCATTACTCAACATATTATGGGTATGTCAGGTTTCAAGATTATTTTGTGTCCTTCAATCATAGGAGCAGTTATAACACAAGCTAATAATTTCCCCTCAAATGGACATATTCAAAGTCCCAGCAGTCATGCTGGAAAGCACTCACAGGCTTTTGACATAATTCCTAGTAAGCACTCCACATAGTGATACCACACTGAGAACATGTTCTTCCCAGCTATGCACTTCACTCTACACTGATGGGGCTTAGACAATCTTATTGGCTCCCACTTAAGTAATATCACTTGAAGGGCAGATTTACATGTCTTATCCTTTATAATACGTGGTAGGGAAAATGTCTTCAGCCAGACACAGTGTCCATCCTAATAATACATTCACGTAAAAGATATAAAACCACTTCAAATAGAGCCTGTTCAAAGGAATCATCCTCCAAACTTGCACCTTAATCACATCAACCTTTACATTGCTAACTGTAGCCTCCATTGGGACTTCATCAAATGGTTTTGGTTTTATAATTCTAGGTAGGGCAGGCATTCCCCAGTCAGACATACTATCCCTAGTTATAATATCCATGTTCATAAACCATTCAGGTAAAGGAGACACACCTCTTCTCATAAAGTCTGTTTAAACATTCCCAGTTTCATCCAAACCTTAATCCTGTCAACCCTCTCATGTCTACATTCTCTATGTTTCCCAGGTCAAGAAATCCCAGAAACTTTTCTTCTCCACCCCCTGACTGTATCCACACAAGCACACCAGGCTTTGGGCCTCCAGCAGGGTTTCAAGCTGAGGGGCTCAGGACCTTTTGTTAATCTTTATCTTGATGAATCAGCCTAATGATGGCCCCAAGCATGTCCCTGCCCAATTTCTCATTGAAATATTTGCCTTCTTGCTTGTAAAATTACTCCAAACCATTGGCTGTGTGTCCCAGCCAGCTGACTGATCCTGCCGAGGCACCAGCCACGATGTCACGAAAATGCCATCTCAAATGGAACAAGCGTGGAACCACGATGTTCATTGTCTTGCCCTCAATAAATGAATTTCTCTCTCAGCTCCCCCCTCCCCCACCCAGTTACTCCAGACAGGATTAAATAGAGTGAAGTCCTTGAGGGCCCTTTAATGTTAGGAGTCCTCAGGGGCTTGCTTTCCAGTCCACCTTCAATAACAGTATATGAAGGCCTTTGTTTCAACAGCATCATCAAATAGTGCCTCCAGCAGTTTTTTATTTAAAGATAGTTATCTTTAAATAACTATCTAAAGATTCCCACGGGGCTAGGACAAGTTCCTTGACTCCCCATTGACCTCTCCCTATTCTCTTGTTAATTAAGATAATGTTTTTCCAGCTTCTGTGAGGCCAATGAGGGGAAGCTGAGACAGCAAATTGAATGAGGCTTCTGAACTGTTGCTCTATTCTATTGCAGTAAGGTTACACGGGGTGCCCTTGTAAAAGGGGTCATATTAATCATAAAATGTACCAAAATATGGGTAGCAGGCATACTCAGTAGATGAATAACCGGATTATCATAAAGCCAGTTCCACATGTCTGGCATGTGCAGCATATCAACGGCTTCTCTGGGCTTTTCCACTTGGCTGGCTTTTTAAAAAACTATATATATGTTTATTGATTTCAGAGAGGAAAG